>NW_021319639.1:244973-426419 GCF_001605985.2 Dendrobium catenatum
TATATATATATATTATATAATTATTTATTAATTAAAATTAGATAAAGATCTTATAATTAATATAATTTAAAATAGGATTAATATCTTTAATTGAAATTAATTTTAAATCAAATAGGACAAAAATACGATCGATTCAGCATATTATACGCATTTTTTGGATTAATAAATAATTTATAATAATTTTTGGAAGAAAATCTGAATTAAAATAATTTAAAAAAAAAACATTAAAAATTGATTTAAATAAAAAAATGCGGCTGGATGACACCTGGCGAGCTCGGATTCGATCATTTAAACGACGGTGGCGGTGGCCAATGATTGCGCGATGGCGATGCAATCATTGTCGGATGATTGAAATGGCGGCGGGACCCACGCGGTTTCACTAATCCGTGTCAGCGTCCCACCGCGGCCGTCGGATCGCCTGTTGTATGAAACGAATGGCTCATATTGAGTCGGTCTTGAACAGAGCTGCGGGAACGATATAGCGGTCAGACAGAGCGGCGATTAGGCCAGATTTGGACCGTTGATTTGCGAGATCAATGGTCCAGAACACCCGTAGCGGATAACCAACCGAACCGAAACCCTAAAACAAAAAAAGCTCTTGTTCTCGCAAGAGGCTCAATAGAATTTCATGAAATTTTAAACCTAAGATCTACGTATGAACAGAAATCATGGGGGATATGTTTTATAGCTTCTAACGTGCTTATTAAAACGCTATTTAATCCTAAGTGTAGTGATCTAGGTTAAGGGTTTTTTAGATATCTAACCGTTGGATCTTCAAATTCTTGGCACAGTTGAGTTTATTGATTGTCCACGTATGTTTCTCCTCTTGCAATCGGGCCTTGACTCACCTTGGATTGAACGAGAGAAGCTTTGAAGGGAAATCGCCTCGAGTTCGCCAGAGGATCGCAGCCGGCAGCTTGGAATGGTCGAGTTTGGTTTGGGAATCGTGGAGGGAGTTAAGGAGAGCTCTCACACAAGATCATTCGTCTTGGGAGGGCTTAGGGAGGAAGTAATTGCAAGAGGGGTTCTAAGTTGCCCTAATACCCCTATTTATATTTTAACGCTTGTGATCAACGGTTAGGATCGAATTTAGAATGATATAGGAGGGAAATAGGGTTGATTAGCACGGGATTTGGCTCTAGGGATCAATAGGAAATAATTCAAGGCATTAATGGGTCTAAATTTGACTTAAATAAGTCAAATTGACCCAAGAGAGAATTGGGTTGACCAAGTAAAGGGTTGACTTGGTCAACCTAGTCAAAGAGATCCAAGGGATAGGAATTTGAGCCAAGGATAGGGTTGCACTGATTTGAAATTAAATTAGACCCATTAGGGCTCAATGGGTCAAATTGGGTTGACCCAAGGCCAGGGTCTGAGCCCAATGGGTTGGGTTTGACCCATTGGGTCCAGGGGAGGTGAGATTTGAGCTTAAGAAGCCATGAATTGAATTTGAAATTGAATAGAAGTAGTTTGGGTCAATTTGGGCCAACCTAGGTTGACCTAGGGCCTAGGTTTGGGCTAAGTAGACTGGGTTTGACCCACTGAACACAAGGGATGTGATCTTGGGACCTGGCTTGGTCAATTTGACCAAGTCAACCACTTTGACCAAGGATTTCACAAATTCAGGGTCAACACACACCAAGAGTGATTTCCTCATAAGAAATTCTTGGCTAATGATACTCGCAATGGTCGTTAAAAAATAAAATTCCGTAGGATGTATATTAGAGTGTGACACATGAACCAAGTGTCCAAGAATTTTCCATCAAAAGGTTTAGACAGAAACAAAAAAAGATATGGAGTTCAAAACTTAGTGAAGAAAATCCCATCAAGCACTTACAATGCTTGACATATGATATGTATTCCCCAGAGATCCATCATTAATAAAACCCACTAAGAGTGGATTTTCCTAAGAATAAATTCCTAGCTGATGATATTCGTGATGGTCAATACTCTGGAGAACCCTCCAAATGATCCCATCACCAATCTACTTCAACCTCAAGAGAGGCAGTCAATTTCGGCCCTGATCTCCCTATTCAAATCTTGTTTGTGCCTACCACTAAGCATGAGATCTAATGAAGGCATCACTCAGAGATTCGGGTACACTAAGAAAAAGAAAGAAGAAATAATGGAAGTTGAAGTTGTGTATGCAATAGGACACATTGGTGAGCAGTCCAATATGCAAATGTATCAACAACATGGAGCTCCACCATTGTTCCTCCTAAAAGACAACAACAACATGAATAAGAAGAAGATGAATAAGTAAATCCTCCAAAAGTACAAGACGAGAAAGAAGACCAACCAGCTCTTGTCAATGTTGTTGTGTTAGCTCAAAAACAAACAAATGCAATGTCATTTGAGAACCAAGGATAATGAAATTTCCTAAGTTGGCGCAAATGAATGTGACGATGTAGTTGATGCAGAAGAACATCATTGAAAATCTAGCACTTGTTCCACCGATCAATCATTAAGCATCAAGCAATGCTCCTATCAACTTGCCAGCTACCCAATGCCTCAAGTCTATGAAGTATAAGGTGCTCCTTTGAGGGGGGCTTCAAATAATCCTATAATGCTCTAGCCTGCTCCTTAAAATACCCCGAGCACAGCTTAACAAATGATGGATGCTCAAATTGAGAAAGTCAAGGCCATTTATTGAGAGGTTTGATGAAGAAGTATAGAAAGAATAAGGAGGATCTTCATATGATATTTATTGATTTAGATATATGATAAAGTTCTAATAGAAGTGCTATGGAGAATTCTAAAAAAGAAAGGGGTTAATATTTCTTATATTCAAGTCATTAGAAACATGTATGTTGGAGCTGTTACTTTTGTTCAAACACAAGGTGGTTTGACCAAGTATTTTTCAATTTCAGTTGTATTACATCAAGGATCAACTTTAAGCCTATATCTTTTACTTTAGTCATGGATGTTCTTACTAGAGTTTTGCAAGAGAATGTTCCACGGTGTATGCTTTTCATTGACGATATTCTTCTTGATGATAAGACTAAAGAGGGAGTTGATGGTAAATTTGAATTATGGAGGTCAACCTTAGAGTCTAGTGGCTTTCGTTTGAGTAGATCTAAAACCGAAAACATGGAGTGTAATTTTAATAGTAATAGATCTAAGTAGGGGGCTTGTGACTTCGAGCGATCAATTCATTAATAAGAGTACTCGTTTTAGATATCTTGGGTTTATTGTCCAGAGTTATGGTGAAATAGATGGGGATATTATTAGTAGAATTCAAGTTGGATGGTTGAAGTGGAGGAATGCATCGAACTTTTTGTGTGATAGAAAAGCACCACTCAAACTTAAGAGAAAATTTTACAAGATGTGGTTAGACCTACAATGCTTTATGGTGCAGAATGTTAGCCATTAAAAGAGAAGCATAATATTTAGTTAAGTGTTGCATAGATGAGGATGCTCAGGTGGATGTGTGGCTTTAGTCTTAGAGATAGGATACGAAACGAGCATATACGTGAAAAGGTTGGAGTAGCTCCAATGGAAAATAAGATTAGAGGGAATCGCTTAGATGGTTTGGTCACATAAAACGCCGGCCTTCTGATGAGTCAGTTAAGAGAGTAATATATTAGATTTGATCTATGTTAAGAAATGTATAGATAGACCTAAAAAGACTTGGTTAGAAAATATTAGAAATTATCTTTCTTTATTAGATCTAAATGAGACTTTGACTCTTAAAAGAACACAATGGAGAAAAAGGATTCATGTAGCCGACCCTACATAGTGGGATAAAGGCTTGATATTGTCGTTACTTTTGAGAAAGTCAAGGCAGTTATAACTTTAGAATAAGCAGGAAAATTGGGGAGAAAAGGACGCTCCAACATAGTATGATTAGGTGACATGTCCAAAAGGCTACTCGGTACTCAAATTCAATATATTCAATGGCAACGACAACCCTAAACAGCACTTGATCCAGTTCAAAGCAACTTGTAACAACACTGGTGTCACGACCCAACCCGACCGGGACGGATCCCGCTCGCATCGGGCCGCAACAAAACCAAAGAAATCCAGGATCTAGTTTTGGAATTTGCTTCAGAACTTTCTTCCAAATATCGTATAGACAGAAAAACACAGAGCTACTATAAACATCCAAATACAGAAAAGTTCATCTATCTTTTCTTTCATCAAAACAATCATATACAGATACAGTACATGGCTCACGGACAGAAAGAACAGAACAGAACAGAAAAGTCATGACTGTACAAAAATCAAAAGTATCAAGTACCTAACCACAGATCAGACTCAGAACGTCTAGTCTAAGACCTCCTTCCCTTTTCCCAGAATATAAAAACCACGCAGAAAACAAGGATGAGCTAACAGCTCAGCAAGACATCAATCACCAATAAAAATAATCAGAAACTCACATCAGAAAAACATATCAGAAAAGTATCCGTACAGAATTCGAACAATCGTACATAAATCGTATAACAGACAGAACAGATAACAGCTCAATCAGAAATCAAACATCGGATACGGAAAACTGAAATCATATCAAAATCTAAGTTCAAATCAGAGATCATCAAGCTTCAAATCACAGATCAGATAGGATCGTACAGAATAAACAACAACGTACAGAAGTCATAGCAGAAATAATCACATTACAGCTTTACAGAACAGATAATTTCAGAACAGAACTTCCTTCCAGATGTCAGAACTTCCCCTTATATCTCCCTTGTGCTTATAGCACCAGAACTTCCCCTTATGGCTCCCTTTTGTGCTTATAGCACCAGAACAGAACAGATATACAAAATTTCAGATTTCAGAACTTCCCCTTATGTCTCCCTTCCCGGACCCAGACAACAGAATCACATAGGATTCCGGCCCCTTATAACTCTCTTCTGATAGCATACAATTAATCAATTCATTCAATGTACAATTCAGGACAAAAGCAGAATTCGTACGCAAAACCAGCAGCAAAACGGCAATATACGGAATTTATACAAAATTCACAGATTCAGAAATTTACCAAATTATCACAGAATATTCACAACAACATTGTAAGACTTTCATTGTACTGACAAAATATTTTTCAACATCCTGAAAATTTGCACTTCAATTAAAACACCGCGGAATCCAAAATATCCGGTAAAAATCTTCCAGAAAATACTCAAAACGTACACAATTATCATCTCAGAAACATACCAAAAGTTACGCGGTAAAATCTTTGTCAGAAGAAAATAACACCAGAAATTTGCTAACGGAAACAAAATTCGGAACATAAAGTCGTCAAAAATCTCATTTCTGAAAATTGAGAAAGGCGGAATGTGCCTTACCTCGAGTCGGTCAACTTTCCCAACTACGGCGACGGACGAAAATGGACCGAAGTCGCCCAAAAATCCACTTTTCTTCCTCTTTCCACGGTTTTCTCTCTCCTGGACTTTCTCTCTCTTCAAAACGACTTAAATGGGATATTTATTAAGCAGGATCGTCCCGAGACGATCTCCTCTGGACCAGAGCGTGGACCAGATCGTCCAGACGAAACTCTCTGTCTAGTTCGTCCCGACCCTTCCAGGTTCGTACAGACGAAATGACAGATTTCTTCACAATTTCTTCACCACCTGCACCAATCGTCCCTAAACGATCCACTTCGTCCCGGACGATCCTGGGAGGAAAAACAGCCTTTACAACTGGGGTGCGAATGCATTACACTTTCACTAATTCATTAGTAGTTTGACTTCAATTGCTTTTGAAGGGAATGTTGAACTTTGCAACAACTCGGTTAAGAAATTCACAAAGCCCAAAACAATGTTTGTAAGTTTCGTCAATGCCACAAAAAAATAATTAGCATTGATCTTGCTTTTGGAGAAACAAAGAAAAGATGAGTCAATAACTGAATACATTACATGCTGAGGAAATATGAGTATGAAAAGCAAACAATAATTGGCAGAGGAACATGCCATTTACTTGTTCATGGGCAACATCGATGATAAAATGACCTTGTCTATACATGCCCATTATCACCATATTTCAGGAGCTAATTGACAGACTGAGAAAATTTGAAAAATTAATCGTTGCAAGTTTGAGAACCATCTAGATGAAGTCAGTAGAAATTGAATTAATAATAGATATTCAATAATAGAATTTGTACAAATTGACTTCTCGTTATATTTCACATTATAATAGAAATTTTCCAACCATTTCAAAAGAAATTAAGTTTATAATTATTCAATGCTAACTCTCATTAATTATAAAAGCAATCAAAACGCACACATTGAGGCGTGCCTCACCACGAGACAAAAAATGTCTTGAAGCTTACACCTAAATTATAGTCATGTACTTATTCATTTACTAGTTCATGTGCATAGAATAGTTGGTATAGAGACTAGTTTGAGCGTGAAATAGATCACTTACTAGTCTCTACTAGCATATCACATAGTATCCGTTGGTGTCATCATTTCTTGTATGAAACCAAAATCTGAAAAACTTAAAGGGCATAACAAAATTACCTTTTGGAAGAAATGTCCATGCCGCGATTTTTTGCTCAATACCTAAAACTATATCATCCTGAAAAGATTATTAATTGTATCAAATGTTGGTAAGTAAAGAGATGGAACACTTAATTAAACATATCATATCATCATATATGAGAGCAGTATACTACAAACTGAGAGGATGGCAGCATGTATTTGAATTTAAGTTTTGGGAATAAAGGAAAAAAATCAATTTCCAAATGCTAAAAATAGCATGAGGAAGACAGATTTTCAAGACATCACCTAGCATAAGTATAAATTGTTTCTCACCTAAAGTTAAAACTCATGTTGGTAAATGATGGGATACTAAAAACTAAAAACTCATGTACTACTTTGGGCTGTTTGCGACGCGTAGGATTCAGTAAAACTTTGGTTTGCAAATAAAGATGCTCCCTCATCTTTAGTAAAACTCAGGTTGGTAAATAAAGGGACTGTTTGTTGTCCCATTTTAGGTAGGATTTAAGCAACATTTAGCTTAAGCCAGATTTAGCTTAAATATTGCCAAAAATAATTTTGGGAATTTTAAATCCTACTGTCTTGTTAAATTCATTGTTAGCAACGTTAGTAGCTAAATCCATGTTTTCTTAATCGCATCATTCACAATATTTAATGAATTTCTCCTTGCATAAATTTTAAATCTTGAAACAAATATTCAAATAAATTAACAATATTTGTTGTTGTCATGCCAGATAATTTTCAAGTTTTAATTCCGTCAAGATTTGCTAAATCTGAATTGATAAGATTTACTAAATCCTTCTTGGAGCCAAATAGTGGATTAAAACCTAGAAATTGTTTACATAACAACTGTTAACTCTAGTTACATCATGAACAGCAGTTGGCTCCTTGTTTCAGGATTTAAGATTTGAGAGAAGAGAGAAATCCTTATATCTATTAAATTTTGTGGATGATGGGAGGATTTAATAAAAATTGATTTTAATCAATAACGGCCTGGAATGAGATTTATCTAAATAGCTGAAATTAAAATCCCAAAGAAAAAGCAGTTTGGCACGATTTAAGCTAAATATTTATTAAATCCTGCCTGAAATAGGATCTTTCTATTTCTCTCCCTCTATCCCTCCCTAAATATGTTCACAAATAGATTTCGATTAGTGGAAGCAATGCAAAACAAACCTTGGCCTTGCTGATGAACATCCCAGAGCTAGTTCGGACATCACTAAGCGTGCTCTTCCCTGACAAGTTATCTGCCACCGCCGACCTCTTCAGCTCTGATTTCGCCTACATATGTTGACAGATAAAAGTGAGAAGCAGAGAAGTTGACGATGCAGCCATATAGATAATATAGCCATCACTACAAATCATAGCGAGATAAGTAGATCAAACTCACGAGGGATATCAAATGATCGCATTCTTCATCAGTCAAAAAGCCTTCGTAAACGAACGCTCTACAAAAGGCCAAATTTGAGCAAATACGGGAAAGAAAAAAAGAACAAGGAGTGAAGAGCTATGACGGACCTGGGCTTCGATGAGATCTGCTTTGCTCTGGAGGGATTGACGAGCTGGGACGAATGACGGCAGAAGAGCGAAAAGAGTAGGCAAAGAAGCGAAAACTTAACAGCGGATCGAGACATCGGATGGACAAACAGAGACGGCGCTGAGGATCCCTGAGCACTTAAATTCCTTCTGCGAGTTGGATATGAACGAGCGAGGTCGCCGCACAGACAGCTTATAGCTTATAGCTGGAAAAACCTGATAGAAGCGAGAACGTGACCAGTTTTGGGAGAATTATTTTTTTTTTTTTTTTTTGGGGAAAATTTGGGGCCTAAGCCCATCTATTACTATAAAAAAAAGAGATTACATGTGAAAATACAAGTAAACAAAACAGCCTACAAACTTAAGTAGGCAAAAAGAGATAAAAAACAACTATACCACATTTATACCACCCAAAACAGCAAATTAAAATTGAAATAACCAAAATGTGGTAGGAGCATCAGCACTAGAGAAGTCAGCTGCAAAACAGATAACCAAAGCAATTTCCAAGTGCATGAGATTTCCCATACGAACACAGGACAGCTGCTGAATGGGAAGCCAGAGAATATATAACCTGGAAGAGAGCCCTCCAAAACTCAGACGCAGCAGCAAAATAAACTGTAGATGAGCCTCCATAATACCAGAAAAGCTCCAGTCAAGACCAAAGCAAAGAGTCAAAAAGAACTCCCATGCCCGTGGCACCTGGACTCAGGCGTAATAAGTAAGATAAGCAGATCAACCACATCCCTGGTTGCCCAAGAGCCAAAGGCCGTCCAAGGGAATGTGAGGGGAGTTTCATCATTGTCCAGGCGGGCATATCTGCATAAACACTGGCCAACAGCAGTGAGTTGAAGCCAATTACAGTCTTTCTAATAAGTCCATAGCATTTCTCCATTTCAGAATTTTCTCTGACAAAGCTCTCTTAATAATCAATAATAAAGAAGCATGGCATTGGATGTGTTTACCAAATAATCTATTGTTCCTCTCCTTCCAGACAAAATAAATCACAGAAGAGACTGCCAATTTATAGAAATTTAAAGTCTCCAGCTTACCATTAAACTGCCCAATAATCCAATCATAAATATGAAAAATGTTGGGCTTTAACAGAAAATTACTCAACCCAGGAATTAAACCCGAAAGAATTGAGAAAGAGTAATTGCATTCAAAATAAAGGTGTGAAACCATTTCTTCAGAAGTATGACAAAGACAGCAAAGCGACGGGACAAACATATGCCTGAGGCGAAGCGCATCAGCCGTTTTAAGGCCACCCACATTTGCCATCCAAGCAAAAACAGAAAATTTCAAAGCATTTCTTTTATGCCAAACCATGTTGTACCAACTACGATTCATTATATCCGAATGAAATTCCAACAGATAATTCTTAAAATTGCTCTTTACCTTGTCATACCAAAGCAAACAGGGCCCCTCACCCTCAATCCCAGTTATACCAGAAATAACAACACTTAAGCTGAAAGAGAAAGAATCAGGAAAGACCCACGCAGATTCAGAGATAATGTTAGAAATAGCAATATCAGGGATAATAGCAATATTTTCAATCCCAAAAAGATCACATAAGTTACTATTATCAATCCAGTGATCCCATTTAAGAGAAATAGAAGCAGAATTAACAATTCTAAACTTGAAGCAGTGCTTAGTAATAATGGCAGTATTGCAAATGGATTTCCAAAAAGTGGAAGCAGCAGTAGGCGGAGGCTTCCAAGGAGATACATATTTCCTAAATATCCAAGCTGATAGATGACTAGAGCAATTATACAGTCTAAGAATGATAGAGCAATTAAAAGAAAATTGCATAGCCTGAATATAAGAAATGCCCAAACCCCCTTTAGAATAAGGAAGACAAACCTTATCCCAAGCAATCATATGAAGTTTTTTAGCAGAATTTATATCCCCAAAAAACAGAAATCTTAAACAAGATTTTTTTAAAAACTTGTGGACAGCTTTAGGCAAAATGGCCTCCCTTATCCAATAAGCAATAGTATTTTGGATAGTAAACTTCAAATATTGAAGTCTGCCCACAAGAGATAGCAGCGAAGCTTTCCAACCAGTGAATTTCCTGTTAATGCTATCCAATAATGGAAAATAATCCTCTATTTTAAGCCTATAGAAAGACAACGGAATGCCCAGATAAGTGATCTTGCTAGTAATGTTGTGAATGGATAGAGCATTGTAAATATCAATCTGATTGTGCATGTGTTTAGGAAGCATAATGGAGCTCTTATCATAATTTATGTGTAATCCCGTAAGATCAGCAAATTCTTTTAGAATAGAAACCAACAAGCAGCAATTATCAATGGAGGCATCACCAAATATGAGGACATCATCAGCATATAGCAAATGGGAAAGAGAGTAACCATTAACATTAATCCCCTTGAAACCCCTATGCTCTAAGAGGTTAGAAAATCCATCCATAATGATACAAAATAGATAAGGACTCATGGGACAACTCTGCCTAAGACCAGCAGAGGATGAAAAATATCCCTCAAGTGCATCATTGAGAATGACCGAGAAATTAACATCATAAATGCAAGCTTTTATCCAGTTAACAAACGTCTAGGAAAATCTTTCTGAATCAGTCTGGCAATTAAGAAATCCCTTGAGACGGAGTCAAAATCTTTCTTAATGTCTAGTTTTGCACAAAAAAATTTCTCTTTACCTCTTTCCCCACATGAAATAAAATGTCAGAAGCTAACAGGATGTTGTCAGTGGAAACTCTAGACTTAAGAAAACCAGCTTGGTTGTCTTTAACAATAGTGGTCATAACCAGATTAAGCCTCAAAGCTATAATTTTGGCAATAATTGTATACAGCACATTGCAAAGAGCTATAGGCCTATAATCCGCAATGGTGGCAGCATTAAAGTGTTTGAGAATGATAGCAAGAGCTGTAGCTTTCACACCAATGGGCATATAACATTTTTCAAAGAAGGAGTGAACTGCTCTACTCACAATAGGACCAATAATATGCCAGCTAGTCTTGTAGAAATGAAAGTTGAATCCGTCGGGCCCAGGAGAAGAGTTAGATGAGCCCATAAAAACTGCAGCCTTAATTTCAACATCAGTCACAGGGGAGGACAACGTATGATGATAGCTATTGGGAACTGCAACACCAATAGGAAGTTCACCAATACCCACAAAAAGAGAAGCGGGAAGGTTATATAGCTCTTGAAAGTATTGAATGATATTAGAAATCACATTAGATCTGTTGGTGGAGGGATTGGAATTGAGAAGATTGATAACAAATTTCCTACTCCCCATCCTACTCCGAATCTTAGCATATAAGAATTTAATATCATCTTCCCCAAATTTTAACCAATTCACCTTAGCACGCTGAATGACCCATGAAGCATAAAGATTATTGAAGTTAGCCAGCTGATTGTTACAAGGTTCGTATTCATTGCTAATTTGAACATTATTGTGATCTTGTAGCATTTGCTCCATGAGAGTCTTTTGAGTGTTGTTAAGATACTCAATGTGCCTAGACACACTAGAAGAGGAGGACCAAGTTTCCTTTTTAATCTCTTTTTTAAATTGCCTGAGGGAGTTACATAAATGAGAAATCGGATTTCCAGAGCTTGGTTTAGAGAAAACCTCTAACAACATAGTCCAATACTTATCTACCTTGGTCCAATAATTTTTGCAGAGGAAATGATGAAGGACCTTGAAAGAGTTTCCAGAATGCAGAATAACAGGAGAGTGATCATAACAGGATGGGTTTTGTATGGAACAGAAAGAATCAGAGAAGTGATTCAGCCAGCTCTCATTCACAAGGACTCTATCCAATTTGATATGAATAGGATTGTCAACCCGTAGATTATACCAAGTAAAGTTGCAACCAACAGAGTGAAGGTCCACAACCCCATTGTGGAAAATACAATCATTGAAATCTTTGAGAGCCAGATGTGAAAGAGGAGAGCCACCAAGCTTCTCGGTGGCATATATACAGCAATTAAAGTCTCCCATTATAGCCCAGGGAACATTACCATCAGGAGCATCTTGAGAAAGAGAGTTCCACAAAACTTTACGATCTGACATGCTATTAGAAGCATAAACAACATAGAGCTGAAAAAGAGGCTGATTAGACACAATGATCATACCAGAAATCAGTTGAGAGGTAATAATCGAGGGAGAGAAAATCAGCTTAGAAGAATCCCACTTTACCCAGATTCTCCCAGAGAAAAAAAGCAAAATTGTTGCAGCTTGCTTCATAAGAGAAAAGCTTATGAGAATGTTCAAAGAACGGATCATCAAGAGAATGGATTTTAATCCTGTTCTCCAAAATACAAAGTAAATCAAGTTTAAAAGACTCAATAAGACGCTTAAAACAAAGCACTTTATCAGGGCGATTAAACCCCCGAATATTCCACACAATCATTAGTGGAATAGACATCAGGATTTTTACTTAGATTGGGACTTTTTCCCCTGCTTCCCCTTAGCATTTTTTTTTACTGTAGTAGATTCAAGATGTTTGTTCGATTTGATTTGAACTTTAACATTCTTATCCTTCCCAGTAGCATCAGCATTAGAATCATCCCTCTCTAAATTCACCTCAGATTTAGTGGAAGGGTCCTTGATATCTTCCTCATCGTTTAATATTTCAAACCTATTTGGAAAAACATAATCCTTCCCGTCAGATGTCGACTGTGTTTGAATATTAGTAGAGGATGAGGAAGAAACATCATTGGGCGAGTTTAGATTACGGATGCCCAAACTAAACTGATCCCCATTGACAAAATCTCTAACAATGGAATCAGCAACAATATCAGTTTCCTTTGATTTCATTTTAGTGAGAGTTGGGGAATGTGGCTGATACTGTAAAGGATGTCCAATCACCATGGAAGGGGACTCAAGAGAATTTTGATTATTCTGGGGAATTTGAGGATTGATAGGCTCCTTGATACAGGACTGAGTAGGTGGGAGATTATCCAGAGGTTCAGAGTTGGAGATAGGTATAGAACGAGACCTTCTGCTAGTACTCCTACCTCTTAAATTTTTCGGTTATTTACCAGTATCTTTACCTTCCTCATTAGATTCACTCTCTGGTTTTTTCGGACAAGAAGAAGAATAATGCATTAAAGACTTACAGTGTTGACAGGGAAAATGGCGCCTTTCATATTGCACTCTCAAGCATACCACTTCCACATCCAAAGAAACTTGAATCTCCTCCGGATAGGTGGCCTTGCAATCAACCAGCACAAATTCTGGTGAAGGTAAGTCTGGTTTTCAGCTCCGTCAAGCTGTCCGCAGCAACAGGAACACCGATTTTGCTTGCAATCCTCGAAATACCCTCTGAGTTCCAGCATGCAAGAGAAAGATCATGAATCTTCACTCAGATTGGAACAGACGCAAAATCTTCACGTTTTGGAACAAATTTGGGGTGCCACTTTTGAAGAACAAATGGTTTCCCTAAAATGAACAAGACTCCTCTCGTCCAGACCATATCGAAATCTTCCGCACAAGAGAAACGAAAGAGAAAAAAACCATCATTTAGTGAAAGGAGTTGAACCGAACCTTTCAAACTCCAAGTTTTTTTAACCGCCGAGAGCAAGGCTTCATTATAGGGACGCCTCCCTATAGAATAACCAACCAGACATAGCTTCCAGTCCTCCCCTCCATTGGATAACTTTTCCCCAGAGAAAGGGATAATCTCCGGTTCCGAGGGAAAAAGCGAAAACTTTAAAGGGTTTCCGGAAGCTGCAGTAGGCTCAAAAACTTTGTTCCAACTATTGGAGATCAAACGAACCTGACCTCCAGGAGATTTTGAAAGCGAGGGGAAAGAGGGGGAAAGAATAGAATCCTTGAAGGGAGTAGGAGAAGAAGAAGAAGATCCCTCTGGCATCGCCGGAGGGAGGGAGGAGAAGCTGATGACAAGATGACAAAAAGCTCAGCGGCGGCTAGGGTTCCCAGAGAGCTTTCACTGAAAATATCTCACCAGTGTCTTCTGTTATTGGACACTCTCTCGAGGGCTTACGCTGGCATCTTTTGCCATTCTCACTCCACCTTCTTTTTTGTTTATTTTTGGAATTTCTGCCACCTTTCCCTTATTATTATCTTTGTACACCTTTTTCTCTATCTTCTTATGATCCCACCAAAAAACTTGGTGCATTATCAATGCGCTAATTGTTTTAGTGCATTCTGAATGCATTAATATAATTAGCGAATTAGCTCGTTTTAAAATTTTTAAATAAATATGCCGTTTTTGCTAATTATGAAAATTAATTAGTTCCTTTTAAAAAATTAGCCTTTATTATATACTTTACAAGCCTTCATGAAAGTGAAAGAAAATAAATTAAACCAAGTAACACTAAGGCTTTGTTTGGGACGGCTTTTTTACTGCTTTTGAAAATGGAGTTTTAATACAAAAATAAAAAAAATTATAGTAAAACTCCGTTTTAGAAAGCAATAAAAAAGCCGTCCCTAACGAAGCCTAAATATTCTAAGTTTGTAAATAAATAAGAAAGTATAAGGAGATCATTAGGAGGGTAAATTTATGATGATAAGAATTAAATTTGAAAGAAATAACTATAAATGTAAAAAAGATTTATAGAATGGCTTGTAGCCCTTTCAAAATTTTAGGAAAAATTAAATCTTGTGCATACTTTTTTGAATTTTAAATGACATGCATATAATTTCTATAGTTAATATTGAAGATATTTTATCATTATAAGGAGATATATCATAAGAGAACCTGGAGATTAACTCCTTTGTAGCTAACCAAAGCAACCAAGTTCTAATGAACATCAAGCAAAATATTGTTTTTATGTGTTGACCAACAATCTTAGTTTGAAATTTGGTGTGTTGACATCTCTTTTGTCTTGCTCGAGCTCTACCATTGCCCACACATCTTGGTTGACTTAGGCTTCGTTTGGGTCGGCTTTTTTATTGCTTTCTAAAACGGAGTTTTAGTACAAAAATAAAAATTTTTGTACTAAAACTCCGTTTTAGAAATCAGTAAAAAAGCCATCCCAAATGAAGCCTTAGTCCTCTAGTTTGATCATCATGACACCCATATGCCATATGATTTGAACTAGGACTTCTTGATTAGGAGCACTTTATAGCCGCACATTTCACCATTATTTTACTTGATCATGTATGTCTCGCCACGATTGCAATCTGATCATGTCTTCCCTCAGTCATGCGCAGCTCATTGTGATCACAAACATCACTTGATTGTGTGTATTTAACCATGATGACAATTACCACTTGATCATGTATGTCATATCGCCATCGTGATATTCCCTCAATCATATGCATCTCGTCGTAATCATGATCGTCGCTCGAACATGTGCATTTCATCACGAACATAATCGTCACTCGAACATGTGCATTTCATCATGATCATAATCATCGCTCGATTATTTGCATATTGTCATAATTGTAATCGTCACTTGATCGTCTGTATCTCGTCATGATTACAAATTTAATCGATTGCTAATTTCATTACAACCGCTATATTGTCACAATTAAGTAGAATTATCTTTATTTGTTCAATCAAATCTCATTCAATCCAATTTATTAGAAAATAATTTCTTTGAAAATATTGATAAATTAATCCTAATCAGATATATAGATATATAATTTCATTAAATTCTATTTTAAAATTACATTTAAATCCATCCAAAACTATCCCCGATAGTTCCACCATTCTCACACTTCCTCAATTTTAATAAAAACGAAAGGGTTGAACTACTCTCGGATTTAGAGAAAAAGTTTTATTTGGAAAACTTTTTTACTGTTTTGCTTCTTAGATTACAATCATAATTTTGGCTATTATTTTTCGTCGCTTTTAAGAAATTTCAAAGCCATAAAGTTACTTTTTATAGTAGTTTGAAATATTTACATTCCTCGCAACAACTTTAACATCACATTTACAAAAAGTTAAGCAGCTCACCGTAGTTTGTTGGTTAGTAGCTATGGCTACCAACCAAAATACCTTAGATTCAAAACTCTTAAAGATAGGAAATCTACAAAGCACTTGGTTTTCAAAAAAGTTTATTGCTCAACTTTATTATTTATTATTTAAATTCCTATAATTTCAAGCATGGTATTAAAATCAGCACACAACTTCTTAAATGGCAGCTTTCAAAGTTATATTTAGGCTTCGTTTGGGATGGTTTTCTCACTGCTTCTTAAAACAATTTTTTTAAACAAAAAAAAAAATTATACTAAAAAGCTAGTGTAGAAAGTAATAAAAAACTGTCTCAAACAAAATTTTAGTTGAATTGTTACTATTACCCAATTATAATCTCCTTAATATTGTAATAATAGTAGTTTTGCATATAAATCTGACTGATAAAAATAGGGAAGCTATGAGCAATAAAAACGGAGGTTAAAAACATTTTTTTTATAATATTTAAATTAGAAATGATAATTAAATATTAAAGAAAAATGTGTTTTAAATGTTTGATTCATAGCTATTTTTGCTACATTTCAAGTGTGTTATATTCAAGTTAAAAATCTTCATTTATTAAATATTTAATAGTAAAACATATAATAATTATTAAATATTTTATAAAAATTTTTTAAAGTTTAAATATAATGCCCATAACCATAATCTTTGATGTACACACTTACATAGTTGCATGTGTAATTACAAATGATATTTACTGTTGGCATTTGCTTTGAAGCATCCTGATGACATTGATATTTCTCCTTCTATCCAAATGCCTTCCTTATCTAGTATCCAGTCTTCAACAACTTCCCTTAATGATAAAAAAACATGAAGTTCAAGTTGTGTAATGTCTAAATGAACCAATTTCTTGCCAAAAGCTAAGATAAATCTCCCTTTGTGATCCGTGATAACTCCACCTGTTTTAGTTTGATTGGTTTGAAGAAGTGAACCATCAACATTTACTTTAATCCAATTTGTAGGAAGAGAATGCTAAATTTTTTATGTATAAGGAAGAACATAAATGTATTTTGGCTTATGATGTAAAATGATCGAGGAACAAACAAATTTCTATGGTTAAGTTCAATGAAAGCATTGGACTGACAGAGAAGCCACATTGTAGAAAGAGATTGAGATGAAATAATTTTATCAATATCTATTCGACTAATAAGTAAATGTGGTGAAATATTAAGGATGATATTTTTATGAGGGAAGAATGTAAAGAACGCTTATGTAATGATGACCTGAAAGGGACTTAGTGCAAAATTCTCCTTGGGGCGTTGCAACGTTGTAAGTGAAGCACTTCAATGCTAGGCTTACTTATTGGCAGGGCTGTCAATAATTGACACGACCCGAAAACCCGACTCGAACACGACCCAAAATTTTCGGGTTGGACACGACCCGTTTGGAAAACGGGTCGGGTTCGGGTTCATAAAAATGACATGAATTGAATTTCGGGTCGGGTCCGGGTTAACCTGGTAACCTGTTAACCGACCCGTTTGACACACGAATTTATTTCACGCATAGTGCGTGCGGAATGCGGATTACTTACGTCGTGTTAGGGTTTTACGCCATCCATTTTCATTTCACGCGCCGTAGCTCTCCTCTTCTTCGCTGCTTCGTCTAGGGTTTCCGAAGTTCCGTTTCTTCTCTACAGATCTCCTCGATCTGTCTTTGGTTTCCTCTTTTCTCCTTCTCTGGCATATTCTTGGTCCGTGGTTTCGTGGTGTTCATCGTACACATCTTCTTTGGCTCAACAGGAATACTTACATCTCTCGCTGTTTGTATCTCTCATCTTTTTCCCTTTCTTCTCCTTTTAGAAGCATGATATATGAGATTATGAGCATAGGAGAGATTTCTCTAGCTGTGTTGCGAAGTTCCGGCTCGATTTTCTGGTTTTTTGGGGTTAGGATTTTTCCGATATTCTGGTGCAAACGAGCCAAGTCGAGTTCAATTTTCTGGATTTTTTGGTCAGTTCCGGCTGGTTTTTCTGCTAGTTTACTGCAGTTATGCACTTCTGTTCACTTACTGCTATTATTTCTGTGCAATCAAGTCATGTCGAGCTCTATGTTCTGGTATTTCTGTGCAATTTCTATTGTTATTTTTATGCAAACGAGCCATGTCGAGCTCTATGTTCATGTATTTCTGTGTTGTTTCTACTGTTATTTCTGTGCAATTTCTACTATTATTTCTTTGCAGTTCCTGCTGTTATTTTTGTGAAGCTACTACTATTATTTATGGGCACTTTCTGCTGTTATTTCTGTGCAGTATCTACTTTTATTTCTGTGCAATTTTTGCTGTTATTTCTATGCAAAAGAGCCAGGTCGTGCTCTATGTTCTGGTATTTCTGTGCAGTTTCTGCTGTTATTTCTGTGCAGTTACTACTATTATTTATGTCCAGTTACTGCTACTTTTTCTGTTCAGTTACTGCTCCTAGTTGACACCCATAGAGTCCTAGTTATTTTGATGAGTTGTTGTTCAACAACACATTAAGAATTTGCAATTATTTGGCCATTATTAGTTATTACTTATTACTAAGTATTTGGAGTAACAAGCCTTCAACCCATTAAGTATTGAAGTCATACTTCTTTTTAGTGTAGGATGGTTGGCTTGAGCAGTTAGTTGGCCATTATAAAGTCTCAATGTGTTATGTGTATTTTTTTGAAAAAGAAAATTAACAAATAGCATTGTGAAGTTGTAATATTTTCTAATTTTTTTTTGTTAGATGGAGGATTCTAATACCATTCATGGGATTTCTTCTTTTGCTGAAAATGAAGAACCCCAGACTTGTGAAATACCTGTAGAGCCCTCTAACGATCAATGTAATGATGCGACAATTACTAAGAAACGGCGAAGAATGACCTCAGTTGTTTGGGGCCATTATGAGATGTTACCTATTACGAAAGATGGAAAACAAAAATGTAAATGCAAGAAATGTGGTACTACTTAGCAAAAATGGAACAGGTAATCCTAGACGCCACCTCGAAAATTGTAAGAAAAGAAATATGTGTGATATAGGACAGTTGATTTTATAAACCAACACTGAATCTTCAATATCTATGTCTTATGACAAGTTTGATCATCAGTTTTATTATATCTTCGCCGTGACTTGCAATTAATTTCTAGAAATACTGCTAGAAATGATTACAAAAGACTATTCCTTAAGGAGAAGATTAATTTAATGGAAAAGTTATCTAGAAACACTAGCAGGGTTTGCTTAACATCCGACCTTTGGACATCTATAAATACTGATGGTTTTATTTGTTTAAATGCTCATTATATTGATAATGATTCGCATTTACAAAAGAAAATTATTACTTTTGCATTTATGCCACCTCCCCATGATGGAATTTCATTGTTTGAGCAGTTACATTTCCTTTTGGTTGAATGGAAAATAGAATCCATTCAATAGTAGGATCTGAAATTGCATTCAGCAATAGCGGTAGAATTTTAGATCAATACCGAAGTGCATTAAAACATGATATTGTTGAGACACTAATCTGTGCTAAGGACTGGTTATATGGAGAGCATGGTGATTATTCATTCATCTTATATTTTTTTTTTATTTAAGATCTCATTGTGCTAATTTATTTTTAATACATGCATTATTGCAGCAGTAAAAGACCCTGAAATTGATGCAATAACTGATGATATCCTAAATTTAGATGTGAACAAAAATGAAGAAGATGTTGGTGACAGCTCAGTAGTTTGATGAACATCAGTTTATGACTTTTGTGAATTTATTTGCTGTCTAATTTTTCTTTAAATTGATGTAATGAACTATTTTTATGATGCTATCTCTAAACAGCAGGAACTGGTTTGATGGTTGGTTGTTATCTCTAAACAGCAAAAACTGGTTTTATGGTTGGCTACTTATCTGTGTTGTTGCTGGGTTGCTAGGTTGGTTGTTGTCTTTGTGTTGTTGCTGCCTTTAAACATTTTGCTGGGTTGGTTGCTGTCTTCGTTATCTGGTGGTTGTGGTGGTCGGGTTTGGTCTCTTCATTTGGTTTTGCTGTTAGCTAGACCATGTTTTCTTCTGCTATCTGTCTGCCTAGTGTTGTGTTGTGTTTGTATAATTCCTGGATCATTATTTTCGGGGATTATCTGTTTTGTGGAGGTTCCTTTTCATCTTATTTTTTATTTATGTATGTGCCATTATAATTCTTGTTGGAGGGTTGTTTACCCATTTGCTAGATGTCTTGAACTGCTGGTTTGCTGGGATGGTTTGCTCAACAGAAAAAATAGTTGAAACTGCATAGAAATAACATCAAAAACTAGTTTGATACTTTGATGGTTGGCTGTATTATTGGGTTGGTTGCTGACTTGGTGTTGTTGCTGTCTTTAAACATTTAGGGTTTTGAGTTTGATGTGTTTAGTTGGATTACATTAGTTGCTGGGTTTGTTGTGTTGTTGCTGGGTGCTTCAAAAAGCCCAGGGATGTTGTGCTGAACAGAAAAAAATAGTAAAAACTGCACAAAAATAAACTTATATGATGTATTTTATATGATGGTTTGCTGGGAGGTTTTGCTGAACAGAAAAACATAGTAGAAACTGCACATAAATAACAGAACATAAATAATTTAGTGGTTTCTCTGGCTGGTTGGCTTGGTAGCTGGGTTTGCTGTGTTGGCAAGGAGATTGGTTGGCTGTGTTGGCACTTGGCAGGGAGATTCTTTTGTTATTATTCCTGTTTTGCTGTGTTGACAATTGGCTGTGTTGATGGTTGGTTCCGAAAGGATTAAAAGTTGAGTAGCGATGATGAGTACCCTTCTAAACTTATTGTGAAGTCAATTGTGGAAAAGACGTTATTGCAATCAGGTGGCATTTTGAGGGTTAATCAAACAAATACTAAGTATAAAATACAAAATGCCGCCTTGGATGGCAATTTCTAGATTTGCAAGTCCGCAACCGAAAAAAAATTATATTATTGTGTTGACTCACATTTCTTTGAATGATGAATTATTTGGAGGGTTAATCTGAGCTAATAACTCAAGCTTTCAACTAATTCATGAATTTCAAATTATATATATTTAATTGTTTATATTTTTTTTTGCAGTTAGCTTATTTCTATGAGGGCAGGCCGTAGGCACAAGAGTCAAGACATCAAGGAGCTAAAAATTTTGTAAATTGTAATTATGGTTTGAAATTTTTATAAATTGTAATTATTTGTGTAATTTATTTGATAGTTTAATATTTTGTATAATTTGTATATTGTAATTAACAAATTAGTTTTGATTCGTAAATAAAATTTTTATTTATGCAAATTTCTATTTATAATTTTCTGTGTATCTATTTTTGAATTTTTTTTTTGAAAAACTCGGGTCGGGTTCGGGTCATGAATATTGACCGTATCCATAATCGGGTCGGGTTCGGGTCAACCCGTTTAGCTTCGGGTCGGTTCTGGTTCGACACGAACCCGAACCGTGACCTGGTTTTGACACCCCTAATTGAAGGCATGCCTCTATTCTTTGAAATCAGTCGGGTTCTCTTTGTTCAGAAAGAAATACATTCTATATGCCGTAGGCAGAAGAGTCAAGACATCAAGGAGCTGAAAATTTTGTAAATTGTAATTATTTTTATAAATTGTAATTATTTGTGTAATTTATTTGATAGTTTAATATTTTGTAATTTGTATATTGTAATTAACAAATTGGTTTTGATTCGTAAATAAAATGTTTATTTATGGAAATTTATGTTTATAATTTTCTGTGTAGCTGTTTTTAAATTTTTTTTTAAATAACTCGGGTTAGCGGGTCATTCCGGGTTAACCCAAACCCGACTCACGTCGGGTTCGGGTCCTGAATATTGACCCGTATCCATAATCGGGTCGGGTTCAGGTCAACCCGTTTAGCTTCGGGTCGGTTCGGGTTCGACACTAACCCGACCCGTGACCCGGTTTTGACACCCCTACTTATTGGTATTGAAATATTTTTCTTGAGAACACTATAAAATTGAAATAGTGGCCATGTCGTGCTCCCCTCTCTATTAGAATGAGTGTCAAATGGATAGTGTTATGGCACTGTGAAAAGGTCAGGTTGTAGTGTCAAGCTCTCCATATCATTTTGAGAATTCATTTTCTCATTTTTTAAGGGCAATCAACTAGAGAAAGATAGAGAGTGAGAGAATCCTAAGAGAGAAAGTGGATTTTAGTGATCTTAGAGTTAATTTTGCCCATTGATTTAGTTAAAAAAGATGTCAAGATCAAGATAGGTTACTGTTACCTTATCTTAATTTTCAATATTGGTCATTTGCATAAGAATTTTGATAATTTATTTGATTAAATGAAGTTTAGAAAAATTTTCATCAAGTAACATTTGATATGTTATAGAATATAGTAATATACTGTTTTGATCATGTTGATAAAAAAACTCATATTTTCATTGAGTATTTTTGAATGCATAAAATTTTAAGTGCTTTGGCGATTATGTTGACACTGATAGAAGTGACTATAGAATAAAGGCTTCAAAATGATGACATGGATGTTGCTCATAAATGGTTTTGTGATTTATACATGTTAAATGTTTAACTAACTAATTTCTTAAAAATAATATTGCATTCATTGTACATGTGAAATTTTGTATATTCATACATTATGTTAGATATGTTCATACATGCTAAAAGTACCATTATTTATATATTCATGTGCCAAAAAATGTGAAATAATTATCGTGAGTTATAAGGATATGAACAACAAAATTAATGAATTGTAATGTGCCTAGGGAGTCAGAAGGGCCTAATACTATATATGTGAATTGCATAAATGACATAAGGGTCTGATACTATATATATGAAATACTTGTGAGATATAGGGGCAAAAGAGGATTGATGTGATATAATGAGATGATGTGTACATGATGTACTTAGGAGATATAAGGGCCTGACGAGATTGATTCGATGTAACGACGCACATTTGCAAATTGATATGATGTATTGTGAAATAATAGTTTAATTCAATTATTTTATTATTGAAATATGACACATGCTTTTACTTTGAATTTATGTTGACACTAAATGTAATATCGTACGCTGACTGATATATTGAAATATTGCACCTATTAATACTATTATGAGTTTTTGTTAGCATAACAATACACGTTGCAATCACTGTATGGGTTAATACTTGTATTAAACGAATAGGAAGTATCTTCTGGAACTTCCTCTGTCTATTTAAACACTATGTACTCATCTTACAAGAAAAAGGAAATAACATTTACATTACTAGTTTTCCCTGCTGAGGCTTTCACGATCCCGTGATACCTTTTTCCTATTATCTTCTTTTCTTATCTTGGCAAGTTCTTTACCATTCTACATGGTATCAGAAGTTCCAGGCTCCCCTTTCCTCAAAACCATCTGAATCTATGTCTGCAATGGCCTCCACAGACACCACCTCCTCCGCAACCCCGCCAGAAAACCCCACCAATGACGGTACATTCTCCTCACCACAAATCCCCTCATCCCTCAAATTCTTGATGAACAGCATCAAGAACGTTACAACTCAAGTCCTCACGGATGATAATTACTCCATTTGGCGATCTCAAGTGCTAAATATCTTTAGCGCAAACGGCTTTGAAGGGTTCTTGACCGGCACATCTCCCTCACCGCCTCAATTCATCCAATCCAGCACTGGTCACCAGATCCAAAACCCCGCCTACACCACCTGGGTCCTAATCGACCAAAACCTCGCCGCGGCACTCTACTCCATCATCTCCTCCGCAATCCTACCCTACGTACTCTCCATCGACCACTGTTCTGAGATATGGCAAACTCTGGACACTCGGCTCCAATCTTGCACACGTTTAAGAATTGCCCATCTCAAGAACGAACTACATCTCTTGTCTATGAAAGATAAGTCTATGACGCAATACCTCCTTGACGTCAAATCTAAAGTCGACGCACTAGCTGCTGCCGGAGCTCCAGTCGACGTCGAAGACGTCATTCATTACACCCTCAACGGCCTTCCAACCACTTATCAAGCCTTCAAAATGGCCATCCGCACCAATCTTCGATATGTAAGTCTTGACGAGCTTTATACCCTCCTCTGCAACGAAGAGCTCAACCTTGCACATGAAACGCTTAAAGATCTTCAAACACTTAATCACGTTGGCAATCAAACGGCCCTCACCGCCGGTCGCGGTAGGGGTCGCAGACGCAACTCGTACCCCGGTAGATCAAACAACCGCCAACCGAGCAATTCCAACCAACCGCGCAGAAATAGGCAGAACCGTCCCTCTATTAACTGTCAAATATGTGGTAAGTTTGGTCACTCGGCCATCAAGTGCTGGCACCGCAATGACGACAGTTATAACACCGATCCCATGCCGGCCCTCTTTACGACACCGGCACAACCCACTTCGTCCGATTGGTTCCTCGACAGAGGAGCTTCATCTCATTAACCTTCGATCTTAGCAATGTTCAACAATCTCAAAGCTACACCGGGTCAGGCCAAGTTGTTCTTGGCAATGGCCACCAACTCCCGATCCACAATACCGGTAAAGGCATTCTTCCCACACCATCAGGTAGTCTCGAATTAAAGAATCTAAATCTTGTTCACAATCTTTCTTTTAATCTTCTATCGGTTCATAAACTAACTCAGGACAACGATTGCATCATTATCTTTTCCCCTAACGGCTATGAAATTCAGGACCGGAAGAGCCACCGCCGTATTCTCACGGGTCCTTCTATTAATGGCCTATACCCTCTTCAAAACCAAAGCTGCCGGGCTGATCACATGGATCAGCTAGCTCTTCTTTCCATTCAACAAATTTCGGATCTTTGGCATCACCGGCTAGGCCACCCTTATGCATCCACCATGGCCGCTCTCTTAGACGGAGCAACTACATTCACGCTTCCAGTTCACATTGCAACTCCTGTCGCATGGCAAAAAGTCACAGATTGCCTACATCTATTTCACTCACCGTAACCGACTCTCCCTTCTCTCTTGTTTACTCAGACATCTGGGGTCCATTTCCCATTGTATCAAATAATGGTTTCAGATGTTACGTTTCATTCATAGACGATTTTTCTAAATTTACATGGATTTTCCAATCACGCACAAATCTGAAGTATTTACAAAATTCATAGAATTTCAAA
This sequence comes from Dendrobium catenatum, assembly GCF_001605985.2. NCBI lineage: Eukaryota > Viridiplantae > Streptophyta > Magnoliopsida > Asparagales > Orchidaceae > Dendrobium > Dendrobium catenatum. The sequence goes on from NW_021319639.1 coordinate 269,941, forward strand.
ACTTTATAAAACGACAATTCAATCGCACCATACGGACCCTACGCACAGATAATGGTGGCGAATTCATAAATAACAAATTCTTAAATCTCTGTCGTAATACCGGCATAATCCATCAATCGTCGTGTCCGCATTCTCCCTCTCAAAACGGAGTCGCCGAACGTAAACACCGTCATCTCATCGAGACGGCTTGCACGCTCCTAATCAAAGCTTCGCTCCCTCAACACTTTTTGGTAGACACAGTTCTCACGGCTAACTTACTAATTAACTGTCTACCCTCTCCCAATACTCAATCCAAATCCCCTCACGAAATTCTTTTCGGCAAACAACCTGATTACAACTATTTTCGAGTCTTCGGATGTCTTTGCTATCCGTGGCTCAAACCCTACACCACGAACAAACTATCTCCCATTTCTCTATCGTGTGTGTTCATTGGATACTCCACATCTCAAAAGGGCTATCGCTGTCTAGATCCTTCGACGAACCGAATATATACATCAAATCATGTTGTCTTTAACGAATCTATCTTTCCCTATGCCACCAATCCACCTCAACCTACGATCACCAAATCCTTACAAAATTCCACTCCTCCACTTTTGCTTGTCCCCACATCAAGCATACAATCTCCCATCAACACTAACTACACCATCCCTAAGTCTAATAACACCAACACACTGCCCAACACATCTTCCCGAGACATACCTCAGCCTGTTACAACCGGTCACCCAACAACCTCCCAATACACCACTCACTGCCAACACTCCGTCCACGGGATCACACCACGCTCAGCCTATACAACAACATCCCATGCTTACCAGACTCAAGAGCGGACATTCCAAACCCAAAAAGATATTCGACCTGGCTCACATAATACAACCTAACAAACCAACTACATACAGTCAAGCGGCTAAGTCCGAACACTGGCGCACTGCTATGTCACAAGAATTTCAGGCTCTACAATCTCAAGGTACGTGGGAACTGGTTCCTCCTGAACCATCTCAAAATGTACTCGGATCCAAATGGACTTTTCGCGTCAAATACAACTCCGACGGAACAATCTCCCGGTACAAAGCTCGTCTAGTAGCAAAAGGGTACACACAAGAATACGGTATCGACTACACTGAAACATTCAGTCCGGTGGCAAAAATGCCCACCATACGCGTCCTCATCATCCTAGCTCTTCATCACAATTGGATCATCCACCAGCTCGACGTATCAAATGCTTTCCTCCACGGGGCTCTATCTGACACCGTCTACATGCATCAACCACTGGGATTCCAAGATTCTCTCCATCCCAATCACGTCTGTCGCCTAAAGAAAGCCCTGTAAGCCTGAAACAATCGCCTCGAGAGTGGTATGCAACACTATCAAATCATCTACTATGGTACGGTTTCCACATAAGCGCCTCAGACCAATCTCTACTCACCTACAAATATGGGAACATTCGCCTCTACATCCTAATCTACGTCGACGACATACTTCTCACAGGTAACTCTCAAACATAAATCCATAAACTTCTCTCTAATCTACACGACAATTTTCAGATGCGAAATCTAAGATCTCTATCTCAATTCTTGGGCATTCAAGCACACAAGACAAACTCCGGTATTATCCTTCATCAGTAACCTTATGCAAAGAAAATCATTGAAAAAGCTGGCATGTCACAATCTAAATCGGTTCCAACACCCATCCCGTGCAAAGTCACCACCACCAACATGTCTAACGAACCCCACGACAATCCGCATCTATACAGACAAATCATTGGGTCTCTTCAGTATCTCACTCTAACAAGACCAGATATCCAATTCGCAGTAGAACAACTATGCCAACATATGAAACATCCGCTCAAACGTCACCATGAAGCACTCAAAAGACTCCTTCGGTTTGTCCACGACACCATACAAACAAGTATTCCACTCAAACGAGACTCTCTTATTCTACAGGGATACGCCAACACAGATTGGGTTAGCAACCAACAAGACAGATCCTCCATCTTCTGGTTCTGTAACTTCCTCGGACAATTACCCATCTCGTGGCAAGTCAAGAAACAAAGCACAATCGCCCGGTCATCTACCGAAGCAGAGTATCGAGCACTCGCCACAGAAGCCTTCGAAATTCTTTGGTTGAGACGACTTCTTGAGGATCTTCACATACCTCAAGACAATCCAACCACAGTTTATTGCGACAACACATCGGCCATCGCTCTTGCCAATAATCCCATCTTCCACGCACGTACAAAGCACATAAAAGTCGACTGCCACTTCATTCGGGATTGCATCAAGAAGAATCACATCTCTGTTCACCGCATATGCACAACAGACCAGCTGGCTGATTTATTCACTAAGGCACTACCAACTCAAAGATTCAAGCATATTTCTAGCAAACTCACAGCCATTACACAGCCATGAGTTTGAAGGGGTGTGTTAGCATAACAATACACGTGGCAATCATTGTATGGGTTAATACTTGTATTACACAAATAGGAAGTATCTTCTGGAACTTCCTCTGTCTATTTAAACACTCTGTACTCATCTTACAAGAAAAAGGAAATAACATTTACATTACTAGTTTTCCCTGCTGAGGCTTTCACGATCCCGTGATACCTTTTTCCTATTATCTTCTTTTCTTATCTTGGCAAGTTCTTTACCATTCTAGAGTTTTACTATAAAAGTTTTCACAATTATATCTCATTCTATTATTTTTATTGTAGTTGTGAAATATATATATATATATATAAATTAAATAAATAAAAAATTATGATAAATATGAATTTATTATTTAAAATAATAAAATCTAAAATCTAAATATTTTTACATTAAAATATTCTAAATATATATATTTCTTATTTTAAATTAATAGGAACCACCCTCTCTCTCACTCCCTTGCCGACACAATCACTCCTTGTACCAGTGTACTGCACCACCCTCCGGCTTAAAAAGTTAAAGGTAAGTAGAAGAGAGAGAAGGGATAATTTGTTAGGTTGTAAGGAGGGAGAAGATAGAGAGATCTATCCGTGTTTTTTAATGACTGCTGCACTCTTCTTCGATTTGTCATCGTTTGCTTAAATTCTGGTATCATTTCCTTTGATTTGAAAGCATCTAGTAAATTGAGAAAGGAAGAGTTTTGCGTTGTGGGATAGGGTTTTCTTGGTTAGCCCAGCGGAGATTTGCCGGCAAAAGGAAAGGAATCGACTTCATTTCCCTTTTGCTCGACACCACCTCTACAACCGTTCCTCTCTCTGTATGGATCTGGTGGTCTTCTATTCTTACCATTATCCACTGTGTTACTCATTTGCCTTCTTTGTTTCTTTTATTTTATCTTTACAAGCTTGGAAGGTGGTTCTTCTGAGTTGCGTAGAGGCAGATTTGCTCGTAATCTTGGTTCTGCGGAATGCGTTCTTGCTCCCTTTCTTTACACCTTTTTGTGTTTGTAAAAGTAGCAAATTTTGGCCAATGTCTGTTCGTTTTTAAGGTAGAGGCCTTCGTTTTAATTATCTCTTCAGCTATTGCGTTTATTATTCGGGTTTTTTTGTTGGATGTGTGTCCCAGGCTGCTGAAAGTTTGGCTGTGATGAAAATAAGCAGAAAGGGTGTGATTTGGTATGTTGCTGTTAGTTTTATTTCCATGAAATAATCTGGGTTGAATACTGAGCTTTAAAATTACAGTTTTTAGCGTACTTGCAAGGAACTAAAATCCTGTTAAGGAAAGGACTTGGAGTCTTAAATAGTGGTGCCATGTACCGTATATTACTTAGGCTTTGTAACGATGTTCTAAGGCTAGAGAATCTTAGGCTTCGTTTGGTTCTTCCTTTGCTTTTGTAAAATATAATTTTAGAAACAATGGTTAAGAGAATGAAGTTTTCTAACCTAGAAGGAAATATCAAAAAGCTTTTCAAAATAGTAGAAAAATGAAGTTCACTAAAAAGTATGTCTATAGAAGCGTCCCATCCAAACAGCCACCAAAAAATATTTTCCCTGTTTCTAATTAGAAAAAGTAAAAAAAAAAAGCCAAACAAACGAGGCCTTAAATGTATCGGATGGGAGTGAACATAATGTACAGTGATATTTGGAAGTTATTTCACAACAGATACTGACTAGATAACTATGCTGGACAACATTTGCTCACTGCTATTTCATGATAGTTTTTAGTTCTTTTTACTTGTTTCAGAGATTTGTTGTTTCTATGAAATTGATGTTTCTCCTTTCTGTTTCTATTTAATATTGTTGCTTATTTATCTGTCATCTTTCTTCTATGGCTTACACTGTTGCTTATTTTCAGATCTTGTGGTGATCTTTATTTAGCTAAAAGGAAGTTATGGCTACACTTCTTGACATTGGTGTTTCGGCAGCTATAAATATACTGTCCGCATTGGCGTTCCTACTGGCATTTGCGATACTGCGACTGCAGCCATTTAATGACAGGGTATACTTCCCTAAATGGTATCTTAAAGGACTTAGAAGCAGTCCTTCAAGTAATGGTGCATTTGTCCGGAAGTTTGTCAATCTAGACTATACATCATATCTGAAGATCCTTGCTTGGATTCCTGCCGCCCTGCAAATGCCTGAACCCGAGCTGATTGAACATGCAGGATTAGATTCTGCTGTTTATTTACGGATTTACCTTTTAGGGTATTCCCCTCTTTGATTTTCTACTTACTTGTTTGTTTCAGAAATTGCTTCATCAATTTGTTGATTAGATTTTGTAGGATGCTCCCTTGCCATGCATCTCTTTTCATAAGATAATTTTTATGCATATTATAAAGTTTGAGTGATTCTTTATTATTGTTCCGAAGGCATTTCTATGAAAGTTTCAATGCTATGATTAGGGCACCATATGATGTAGGGCCTGCCAAGTAATTATACAAGCAACCCTTCAACCATAGCTTTCATGTGGACCTGTTTTTTGCTGACTAATTTAATGATTGAATATGTGACTTATAAACCTTCAAACATAGTGATGAGGACATCGATCCAAGGTTCAAGCATGTGTATTGCCGGAAGCATCGCAGATCGATGGCCACGATTCAGAGCTTATATTTCTAGTTGTTTATGCATTTTATTTTTATGTTTTCCTATTGTACCGTTATGTGAGTTGAGTCATGTTGGGGTCCTGAGGGCAATTTAGTCTTTATTTCTTCATGTATGCTTGAGACCTATATATATGGGTCTTTTCTCTTGTAATAGCTAATGAATATGGGAAAGAAAATTTGTGTTTTGTTTCTACTTCTTCTTGCATGAGAGCTTGAGAAGGGAGAGAGCTCAAGGGGAGCAAATCGCAAGGCCCACCAGTCGTTGGAAGAGTCCGCGGCTCGTGGTTAAGTTATTGTATCTTCTTGTTCATGTTTTCTTTCATCTCCTTTCCCCTCCACCATAAGAAAATCCCTTCCAAACCCCTTGTTGCCGCCGCCCCCTTAGAAGCCTGCTGTCGGCCACTCCCACGGCCCCGGCCGGCCACCTTGCCGGCAATCTTCCCCACACGTCCAATCCCTCCTTCCGCAAGTTTCAAATTTGAAATTTGAATTTCAAATTTCAAAGTCTTTCCTAATTTGGATTTCCAATTTAGGAAAGTTTTCATGACGAATTCCAATTTAATTTAAATTAAATTGGAGTCTTTTAAATTTATTTCCACGTCATCTCCCCAAATTGGAAACCTCTTCCTTGTGATCTCTCCCTCTTCCCACTCTCTCCATGCCGCCGGCCTTACTAGGCCCTCTCTCTCTCTCTCCATTTAATGCTCACTTAAGGCATTGATTCAAAGCCAATTTGAAATCAAATTTCAAACCAAATTCCCCCCAAATTTCATTCAAATCCTGAAATTAATTTCAGGTTTTAACATAACCTCCTCCTCTCTCTCTCATACCGCCAGCCCCCTTAATGGGCTCCCATTATTTGCCATTAACTCCCATTAATTCCTTTCAAATTTGAATTAATTTCAATTTGAATTTTCCCTCTAAATCCACTTAAACCTGAAATTAATTTCAGGTTTTGGGATTAAACCTATGGCCATTGGATCCCTCTTGGAAACCGCCGACTCCCCTCTTCCCCCTGCTCCCGCCGCCCCCCATCTTGCTTCTCTTGAGAATTGAGAAGCCAAGGAAAGAAGAATACGACGCCTACCCTCTCCATTTCAATGTCGAATGGTGGATCCTGAGCTTGATAGCGGATTCGTGTACGACATCTACGACGACATTCTCATCACCCGTTCAGAGTTCTTCGACGTTGGATTTGGATTCGACGACACTATTGATGACTATCTAAATCGCATCTTGCCTACTCTGGTGGACGTCATAGACGACCAATTTCAAGACTACGATTGGATCCTCCAAGGCCATCCATCCCCGCCATCTCCGCCACCGCCGACCTTTCCGTGGATCAAGGCCATTGGTGTTGCTACCGTCCTCGTGGCATCATTGGGTGTGCTGAAGACCTTTTTCCGCTAAGCCTAGTGTAGTTGAGTGATCCATTCCCAAGGTGAAAACTCTCTTTATTAAGTTGCGGATTGTTGATTAATAGCTTTTGTTATTGCTACTATCTTTGGTTACCTAGGAGTTTTGGCTAATCTACATGTACTTCCTCACTTAAGCTAGTTGAAAACTAAGATTCTTTGATGAACTTGCTTGTTATTTCGATAAGTTATTAATTGGTAATTCATTGTCAACTATTCTTAAAATTTCTTAAATGAGCTCCTGCGCATGTTGGTTTCACATCACATAGCTTTTGTGTTGACTTTCTTTTTACCCACTAATTTAATGTTTGAATTTGAGACAAGTTTGAAATGTTCAGCTTTGCTTATTCTAGCTACCACAATATAACCAATGAGATGTTTTTATCATTAGTTATTTTGAGACCATTCTGACTTTTATTCTTTACTTGGAAATTATTTTTTCAATAACATGAATTTTTTTAGTTGAAAAGTTTGGGAGGATCCCTTCTCTTTAAAATAAAAGAAAAAGATAGAGGACAAGCCTAATCACAACACAAGCCAAAATTAGACAAATAAATTGTTGATTTGGAAATATTTCCAAATTAAAATTAGCCTTGATCTGGAAGGCTTTGATGTCTCATTGATTAGGGATTGATTATTTCCTAATTATTGGATTTGATTGAAATTTGATTGGGATTTGATTGGGGATTAGATTAGGAAGCTTTTTCCTATTTTGTTTTGTCTCAAGTCTATAAATTGAAGGTGAGGGCTATTGTAAAGCAAGAGAGAAAATTTGAGAGCTATTATAATTTCCTATTGTTCTCTAATATAGTGAAATCATAATCCCCTTTTCGTGACATAGACATCTTCGTCGAACCACATAAATCACCATGTTTATTGTATTTGTGTCGTGTGATTTATTATTTTCGTTGTGATTGCTTGTGCAACAATTGGTATCAGAGCCATATTTGTAATTTCCGGTGGCAGTGTGAAGAATGAAAAAAGATCAATCCGTTCTTGTATCAGAGAAGCATGTTTCACGTGAAATTGGAGACACTCACGTAACAGGCTGGTCGAACCTGACAAAGAAGACGCGTGTACAAAGGTTTCAACCTAACTAGAGTTTCGTACTTGATTTCTTTAGTTGCGTGAACACTGGGCCTAGAGGCTGTGTGTGGAAGATCACGAGCGGGAGCAGGACAATTGCAAAGCTCGCTAGTTGTGGGTGTCTAAGCCAATCAAACAACAAATTGGGTCATTCACGTGGAGCATGATTGTGCGAAGGTTGTCGGGTCCGGGAAGGTGCATAAGCACGTGGATGTGAAGGCACAACACGTCACGCGGTTTTGCATGTATGCAACAAACATACCAAATGGTTCGTGTATAAGGAGCTTGGGGTGCTTGCGTGCGGTGCATCCAAACATAGCAGGGAGGCTTCGCACGAAAGTACCATGCATGGAAAACAGTGTGCAGTTTAGCGCACAGGAGCAGCATGTAGAGCTTGGACTCTCTGACAAGAGTTGTGTGATCGGTCAAAGCAAGCAAATGCTGTTTGATTTTTTTGTTCTGGATCATTGGAAGCAGATTGAGGATCAGATTGGTGTAATTCTGATCATGTGAGATAATTCTAATTTGGTGGAGGCTATGAGATCCGATGGAGCCATGGATACATCCATCTCAACGGTGGAGAAGGAAGTGATCCATCAGATAGTTACACATCTCGCTAAAATCGATGTGACAAAATTTGACAGCCAAGGAAATTTTGACATGTGGCAATGTGAGGTGATAGATACACTATAGTCTTTGAATCTGGAGGATGTTCTGGATGGTGATTTTGAAGAGATGTTTGAGAGAGATTGACTCAAGATGAATCTGAGTGCTTGTGGCTTGATAAAAAATTGATTATTTTAGGAGATTAAGTATGAGGTGATGATGGAGACTTCTACTGTCCAGCTGTGGAAGATTTTGGAGAACAAGTATCTGACAAAGAGCTTAGAGAATCGTCTCCATATAAAACAACGACGCTACATGTTTTAGATGAGGCATGAAATTACAATTGATGAACATTTGAATGGCTTTACAAAGCTCTTAGCAGATCTTTTGAATTTGGATGAAGATGTTAGAGATAAAAACAAGGTGCTCCTTATGTTGAATTTGCTTTCTAAGAAGTGCGAAAACTTCACGATGACGCTCATTCATGGGAAGGAGGTTTTGAACTATGGTAAGGTGGCTATTGCATTGCTAAATCACGAGCTCCAGCTTCAGGACAAGAAGTACAAAGATGGATTCAGTTGAGGCTCTCACACTCCAACAAGGAAGATATGAGAAACAGAAGAATAAAAGGGGCGGTAGCGGCAAGCGGGGCAAGTCTAGTGGGTGTAGTCTTGGGATGAATCAGTATGCTTTATGCTTGGAGACTGGTCATTGGAAGAAAGATTGCCTGATGCTAAAGGAGAAGAGAAAGGGAGTTTCCATTGAGGCTAACTTTAGCGTGACTAAGATTCAAATGTATCACTATTTGTAGTATCTCAGAGTTTGTATTCAGATGCTTCATGCTGGATTTTGGATATTGGTGCTACCTATCATATTTGTCCTACTAGAGAGTGGTTTTGTACCTACAAGGAGCTTGATAGTGGTGTTGTGACAATGAGAAATGATCAGGGTTGTCGTCCAGTTGGTTTAGAGAGCATCTTCATCATAATGCATGATGGTACTGTGAGAGAGCTGACTAGTGTGAGACATGTTCAGGACATTATACAATAAAACGGCATTGCAGTCCTTGCCATTTTCAACAAAATTGTGAGATAAATCAGATGATTTATTAAAGGGATAATCCGACATAATTGATAATGGGAAATTAAACATGGATTTTAGGATGAAGAGTCAAATATCTGGAATTAGCTTAATGTCATAAACTAGTGTAAGCACTTTGGCCTCCGAGAAAGAATCATTAACAATACAATGCTTACTGCTTATCCAAACGAATAAGTTTCTCAAACTTAGATACAATCACCTCAGGTGATATAAATAAAACTATAATTCGAACCTTTTATCTTTCACTATTTATAGAAAATGCATATGGATTATTTCTCAATCCTTTCGAAAAAGAGAGGACACTTTTTAATCACTTGTCCAATTTTTTACATCCAAAGCTAATGCAACAATTTCTATATTCACTTGCAAAATGCTCCTTATCCAAATATTTGAAACAGGTAGTAAACTGTTATGTGGCCGTGAGGATTCTTGGAGTTGAAAGGTTAAAGGTTAGAAGATTTACTCCAATGAGAATTTTTAAAGCTTCAGCATAAGAATTTCCTAAAGAATTATTATCACTGAGATCATCCGAAACTCTGAGATAATCTGAAACTCTAAGTTTGTAGATTAGCCCCATCAGTCACTGCATTCATCCCCTTGGTATTTGCCGTAGTCCCTAGGATGGTGATGCTTTTCGTAGGTATCAATTATTCTAGCAATCAAATGAAATTCAATTAACATGATCATCAACGTTGCAATTACATTTTTATTCTTAAAATACTAAAATAGTATGACAGGCTTGAAGTATTAAAGTTTCCATTGTCCTTATTAGTGATCTCTTATGTAACAGGCTTAAGATATTTGTTCCTATTGCTTTCTTGGGATTTGCAATCTTGGTACCTGTAAACTACACCAATAATACTCTTGAGTCTATGAAGGTGGAGTACAGCGATGTAGACAAGCTTTCCATATCAAATATTCCTAAAGGATCAGACAGGTTTGTAATCTTTATATTGAAATTGAATGGCATGATTCGGTTATTGAAGGATATTTATACATTTAGACGACATTTCAATTTGAGACTCATTTGTCCAGCTAAACATATTGTTTAATTTAGAGATTACATTCTCTCTCTGCATAATTTTGAAATTCAAGTTGTTTAAATTAATCCAGTTTAATAACAATTTTGCCTCTTTCTAAACACATCCAAGAAATATTCAAATTTGTTCCTAAAATCATGCAATGAATATTTTCTTTCTTGCTTTATTACCAACTGCCTGAAATATTTATTTAATCCCCCAAAAATCCTCTATGACAGATAATATCAAAACATTTTTGATCATCTTCTTCATTGGTCATATGCTGTAGCTTCATTAACACGTGTAAGCTTTAGGTGGTAACCAATGTCAAGAGCTCAGCGGTGGTAGTTTGTTGTAAGAGGGATGCCTGTTGACCTTAAGATGTGCTTCATGACCGATTCGAGTTATTAAATTCTCTCCTGTAGGCATTTCATGTGGGTTTTGTTAACACCGTGGTTTTTGAAAATTCCAATCACAGTGTCTTTGGACACTAACCATGAGTGCCTTTCTACGCAATGGTCCCTAAATGGGGGAAACATCAGGAAGTTGCTGGAATTTAGACCTAAAGAAATTTTAAAGAATGACATACAGGAGACATGAACATGCATATGACACGATGTGAACAAAAAAGCAAAATATAAATTTACAAAGCCGAAATACCAAATTCCAGTTTATTATAATCTGGAAAACCAAATTCTGGTTTCTATAAACTGGAAAACGAAATTCTGATTTTTCAATAAACCAAATTGTTTTCCTAATTTTTTTAATTAAACTGTTATAATCCGTTGTATTATTAATTTCGTGAAATTTTTTGTATCTTTTAAAAATTTTCAATTAGTTTTAATTTTTTAATGAATTATTAAATAATAGAGTGCTTAATTTTTTTAACTATCTATTAATGTAATTTGCCGTTAATTATATTATTAAACATTTTTTGATCCATTTGTTCGTGGTCAAGTTGCTTTGCATACAAATCCTCTAGCACCGGCAATAGGCATTTATATGTGCTATAGTCATTTTACAGTTTGCTTGCGGTGACATATTAGGTGTACAACGAATTTCCTACGACATCTTACATGTATTTGCATTTGTTGCATATCGACCGCCATCTGACACTGAACGGTGGTTGATGTACTTGCTTGTATGTTGATGTTTGTTCGTAAGCAGATTAATGTATTTGTCTGCAAGTTATTTGGTGTTGAGTGCGTATCTGCATTTGTAAAGGACGCGTCATCCGTCTTTACTTGTGAAAGAGTTATGTATTCAATTGACGTTGAATAGTGATTAGTTGCAAAAGTTGCTAAATCTTCTTGTAAGGTTGATGTGGACGCTTCTATCATTGGCATATGATTTGTAGTGCTTGCTGAGATATTTTTGTGCATCTACTGACAACTAGATCACATATCCTTGTTAATTATCATTGATCATTGTTTGCTTTTCAGGCCATGATACCCTTTGATATCTATTGGACGTCATACATTATTGCTTGTAAGCCATTTTAGTGTGTTTGTTGCATATTAGTCTTCTTTACTTGTGGTCTTGTGGACAGTGTGTTGCATTCGTCATATATCCTTGTAGCTAATGTAATTATCTCAAATCGATCAATTGTTTAGTTTTTATCCTCAATTGCAAGTGAATCATCCTGCATATGAATTGCAATACTTTGCATATTCATTTGCACTTCAATTTAGAGCTTGTTGTCTTATAAGTTATAACTTCATTTTAAGCATTATCATGTTTCTTGTGCATGCTCAAATTTAAACTCAATTCGAATGAATTCCCAGTTGTCCAAATTTTGTTCAAGTATTGCTCTGATACCATTAAATTCTAGACCCTCCCCCTCCTGGTATCAGAGTAGTAGAAAGTTCATGGAACCAAAAATAATTCAGTGATTAATTCAGAAAATACCAAAAAATAGAAAAAATATTATTATCATAGATAAATATAAATTTAATTGTTATTTTGATACAAAATATAGACACAGTTTATATAGCAAAAATACTTCGAGAAATAGTATCATAGATCTAGTTATTTTATTAGCCGGATCATTTCAGTTTCATTAAGAAAAAATATATTGTATAGTTGAAAAAAGAACTGTATAGTTGAAAAAAGAACGAATATAATTAATATCAAAAAACAAACGATTGAACAAGTAAATAATAAAATAGTATATATAAAATCTCAAAATGATGAAATTATGAGAAAATTAAATAAATATTATAATGAAAATAAAAATAAAAATTCAAAATATTTTGTTAAACTCAGTTTAATTAGTAAAATAAAAGAAGATTTTGATCAATTAAATGATATAAAAAGGTGTTTACAAAAACTAAATATAGTTTTAAATAAATTAAAACAAATTATCTTAAGATGAGTACGTTTGAAGAAATTAATATATATATTGAAAATTTAAAAGAATGTCAACATTATCATATAAATGTAATAGGACTAACTTCATATTTAGAAATTCAAAATAATGATAAAACGTACCAAAAAATTATAAATTTCCAAACTATTTTACTTCTAAAAATATTTCAGAAAATAAATTATTTTGAAATAAAAATTTTAGAAATTGAAAATAAACAAACTTGTATTGTAAAATAAGGAGATTTAAATGAATTTGCAAAAAGTATTAAAAATTGAAAAATAAATTATTCCTTATATATCTCGTTTAAGTTATAAAAATGATAAATATACAAATGACTTTACAATTATTTAAAAGAACACCTATATATTATGATAGAAAACTATTAGAAATAATAGATATAGAAAATCAACTCGAAAAATTTAATAATGGAAAACTTAACCTTATCATGATAAGGAAATTATATGATAATTCGATAATTTCAAATTAAACATTATTCAAACAATCACACAACGAAAAATAAGTTGTATCACAGATTTAAATCAAATACAATACCGTTAATTACAAAAGAAGATTGAGAAAAAATAAAAATAATGAAAATGATTCAAATACATTTAGGATTAGTAATAATTGGAATCAAAAGATTTCATAGAAAAATTTTATGAACTAAAACTTTAGTAATTTTATTCAATAATCTTTGGAATGATTGATCAAAATCGATTATTGGATATTTTGAAATAGATATGAACTAAAATGATACAATTATATATTTTATTCCATATGAGTTATTTAAAATTTTCTAATATCAAAACATATCACGATTTACAAGACGCAGTATTTTCGTTAAATATTCCCTACCAAATAATAGAAGAAAATTCGATTTAGAATTAGCCTATCAAAATAAATTTCATGAGAATTTTGATTGACAAAAAATTGAGAAAGTTAATAAAGAAGAAATAAAAATGAATATGGATTTTGGAGAAGTTATTCCACTGGGAAGTTCAAACCAAAATTAGAACCCAACCACAAGATAGAGGTAAAAGACCATGATTTGAACCTGTCCCACCTACAGGAGAAGATGGACCAGGAAGACCATATAGACTAGGAACTTCAAGATATGACTTTTATGATGATAGCCAAAAATTTAGGTTTAGAAGATCGATAAAACCAATAGAAAAAATAAATTTAATACCAGCCCATAGAATTGAAACTATTTAAACCATAATTTTAAATAATCTGCAAATATAAGAATCTGTCATTAGTAAATGGGAATTTGATGCGGTCAGAGCTTGGACTAATAGTGATAAACGAGGAGTAGGAGATATGTTTGATTTTCTTAAAACTTTGTTAGGAGAAATAGCTGTAAACATTTATAATGAACCAAAATAAAAAAAGGCAGGAGAAATAGAAACTCTAAGACAACTAGGAGATAATTCTTATAATTTTACAAAATTTATTAGAACATTAAATCTAGGATTTGATACAAGTAGACAGAATACAAATATGCAAGACCAATCGTATAGAAATCTAGAACAATTAAGTATAAGTAACTGGTCAAACATAAATAGCTTTTGTAAATTATATGTAGCCTCTGCTAGCAGAGCTGGAAAATATTTTGATCAAGAAACATTGGATCGATTTTTAATCAAATTACCTGGAGAATTTGGAAAAGAAATTCAAGATAAATGAAAATCTACTTATCCTAATAATGAAAAAATAAAGCATTTAGGTATAGGGCCAAGAATAATATTTACATTCTGGCAATTATAAGAAAAATGTAGAGAATATAAAATACAAAAACAAATTAAAAAACAATCTTATGCCTTATATAAAAATATATATACATCTCAATCTTTTCCTGAGAAAAGAAAAAGTAAAATTTTAAAAAAATCTGAAAGAAAGTTTCCCAGAAAAGATAGAAATGTCAAAAAACCAAATACTCGTAAATGTCATTGTTATATTTGTGGGTCTCCTGATCATTTGACAAATTGACGCGATAAAAAATTCATAAACAAAAATAGGTCATTATTAATACAAGATTTAGAAGAAGATATAGTTAGTATTTCATCAACTGAATCTCAAGGAACAATTTATAGTATAACTGATGAAGATTTGGATTCAGGAAATTCAGATTTAGCTATGAATGGATTAATAGAGGCTATCGATAGATGTAATAATTTGTCATAAACAAATGACTACCTGTGAACATTTATTAGGAGTAGGAAAAGGTAGCATGAATAGAGAATGTTTGTATTGCAAATATTATCCTGATATTAATCATAGATACCAATGTCAAAAATGTATGATAGAAATATGCCATTTATGTGCACTTAAGTATCATAATATAAAATATAAAGGAATAACAGAAAAAGGTAAATTTATCTATGAAAAAAGATTTGAAAAAAATAGAATTACAACTTGAAAAAATATCCATTTCTTTAGAACGAATATTTATGCGCTTAGAAAATGTTGAAAACCAAGTTAAAAATAAATTAGTTAAAACAGAAGAAGAGATTATACAATAATTTTGAATAAGAAAAAATTAGAAGGACAAACAAGAAAATTAAAAAGGTCGACAAAAAACAATGAAACTGAGGTTGATATTCAAATCAGTGATAATGATATAACAAATATTAATAAATTAGATTTAGCTCATATTTTCATTGATAATATGATAGCACAAAATCATTTGACTTCTCTTTTATCTATCTCTGCAAAAATCATTCTCGAAAATAATCAGCCTCTTGATTTCCATGTTTTAATAGGTAGTCGAAGTACCACTTCTGAGCCTCTTGATTTCCATGTTTTAATAGGTAGTCGAAGTACCACTTCTGTCATTACAACAAATCTTCTTCCTAAAATTTATATATCTCTTGATACAAATACTTCTTCTCAACTCGTAGGAAATCAATCATTACACTTTAACAAATGTCTTCTTAATAGCCAAATCCAATTTTATATTACTTCAGACACTTTAACTGAAAAATATCCTTTACCCAAAATCCTTGTACATGATGCTTTGAAACCCGAATTTATACTTGGACTTAATTTTATGCTTTCATTAGACGGTCAAATTAATATCACAAAAGAATTTATTACAATTAGCAAATGTAGCACAACTATTCCTACTAACAAAATCAGAGTGCTCCCGAAGCGTGGTGGAGCATACCCCTTTTCCTTAATCGCCTCACCTTTAGATCCATCTGTTTTGTTATATCTTTCTTAATGCTACAAAACTTCTGATCGCTAGTTGACTTTTAGCATTCCTAAAGCATTAAAAAAAATATTTCAACTAGCTAAGGAAATCCAAATCATAGGTGAAAACCCTATCAAACATTGAGATAAAAATCATGAATATACAGAACTATCCATTATTAACCCAGATCTAATAATTAAAACTAAAGAATTAGAATATTTGCCACAAGATAAAGAAGAATTCTTTAGTCAAATAGATGAATTAAAAAAGTTAGGATTAATTAAACCATCAAAATCACCCCATAGATAAGTTGCATTCATGATACAAAATCATGTTGAAATAAAAAGAAATAAAGCCCGTTTGGTTATTAATTATAAAAGGGTAAACGATAATATCAAAGATGATGGTTATAAAATACCTGATAAAGACATGCTAATCAATTTAATCCAAAAATAATAAAAAAAATATTTTAGTAAATTTGACTGCAAATCAGGATTTTGGCAAATAAAGCTACATCCTGACTCCATATCTTGACTAACATTTACAACACCTATAGGACATTATGAATGAAAAATTATACCTTTCGGATTAAAAAATTCCCCTAGTATCTTTCAAAGAAAAATGGATAAAATCTGTAGACATTTAAATTATGTCTTAGTTTATATTGATGATATTCTAGTACATCACATACATTAAAAGATCATTATAAACATATTGAAACTATCTTACAACTCTGTAGAACAAATGACATTATTTTATCAAAAAAGATTTTTTTTTTTGAAAAGTACAAATATGCATTTAAAGGAAACAAAGACTAATTACAATTGATAAAAGGGTAACATTCCTCGATTAAATCTACCAAAGAGGATGAAATGTTACCAAAAGAGAAACTATCAAAAGTAAAACTACGATCTAATGCCAAAGTAGCACAAAAACCAGCTACTCTATTACATTCCCTATTAACATGATGAAAAATGATTTTATTGAAATCATTCAGGAAGAAAAGTTCCTTGATCGGCCAATTCTCCAACTGCCAATCTACCTTCTTCAAAAAATGTTGAATGAATTTAATCACATTGATATTATCACTCTCAATGATAAGTCCTTTGCTTTCAAGCATCTAACTTTGGATGAATTCCTCGATAGCTATAATCGCCTCCATTTCAAGTTGAGCAACATCCCAATGTACTTTATTCTTACCAAAAGCAAGAAGAAGTCTACCTTTGCAGTCTCTGAAATTCCCTCCAATACCAGCCCGATTAGAGCTCAACAGTGATGCATCCACATTAATCTTGATCTAATCTAGCGGTGGAGGGCACCAAGATCTATGGGACTCCCTAGGGAGATTAACACCCCAGCTATCTAGATATGGATTATATTTCAATGTGTCTAAAGAAAGAGCATTTGCCGCCACCAAGGAACTAGACATAGCAGCCTTCCCATGCTTCACCATATTTCGGTTTTTCCATGACAGAAAGACTGCAGCACAATAAATTCTGGCCATGCCAGAACTCCGGACCGAACTTCTCCTCAGTTCCTCTAAACAGCCATCCAGTGAATGAAAAATAGGAACATAAAAACCCCATTCTCTAATTTTAGAGATAACTTCAATAAGATATTTGCAATGAACCACAAGTGTTCATAATTCTCGACCTTTTGACATCCTCAAGCACAAGCATCATCAATAGCAAGCCTTCGAAATTTGAGAAAATGATTAGTAGGAATAGCAAACTTATTGAGGCGCCACAAAAAAAGTTCCACTTTATTGTTGAGCTTTAATTTCTTCAACCAAATACAAAAACCACCAGCATCTTCCTTACATCTCCCTTTCATCACATAATCATAAGCCAATGCAGAAATTGATCTAACCGAGTATTTGCTCACGGTCTCCATCTGATCCTTCATACCAATATTATCAATATGTGTTTGCCTGATTAACATAATAAGTTCTACATGAAAGAACCTCTGTAACTTCGTTTCATCCCAGTTTCCATCATCAGAAATGAGCTGTTGAACCATCATGTCCTCCAAAGCTCCACAATCAGCAAAAGTCGGCCAAGCATTAATACTCTTGTCCAACAACCAAATATCACTTAATACGTTAATTTTGTCACCTCTACCCACCTTCCATTTGACAATGTGTTTAAGATGTTTACCTCCATCTTTCATGATTTGCCAAGCACTAGATGAACTCTTTTTGCAGTTTCCATTTATGATATCATCACCATATTTAGCAATGAGAGTTCCATGAAGCAATGAATCCGGCTTCTAGATACAATTCCATGCCAGCCTCGCCCTTAGCGTACCGCCTCTAATTACAGAAGACTACAGTCCCAATCCACCTTCACATCTTGGTTTACAAATCTCTTTCCATGCAACATAGTGCAACCCCTTCCTCCCATCCGGTTTGTGCCAAATAAATCTCCTGCACATTTTCTCCAGCTCATACAAAACTTTCTTAGGGACCAGAGAATGTGTAAGTACAAAATTCAGCAGAGATAATAATGAAGTCTTTAAGAGAGTAATTCTACCTCCCAAAGATAAAGATTTCTTCCCCCACAAACTCAATCTATCCATCACATGGCTCAAAAGATCATGAAAATTAGCCATACCCAATCTCCTTAAAGAGATCTTAATGCCTAGATATTGCCATTGCTTCACACTCTTAAATCCGAGAATTCTGGCCACCTTTTTATGAGATCTCCTAACAGCTTTGCCAAATAAAATTTGGGACTTATTGATGTTAACCCTTTGACCCGTCCACTTACAGAACTCCTCAACAATATTCTTCAATAATCTTGCCAAAGTAGTGGTTGCTTGTGAAAATACAAGCACATCATCTGCATAAAGAAGGTGTGTAATCTTCGATCTGCTAGGAGATATCTGAATACCCAACTCTTGTCCCCTTTGCTCCAAAACTTTGGAAATAAGTTGAGAGCACATAATGAACAAGTATGGAGAGAGTGGACACCCCTGCCGGAATCCACTGCAGGCATTGATCCATCTCGATTTCTTCCCATTCAGAATAATTGAAAATCTTACATTCACCACACACTCCATGAGGAAATAAAAAAAAAAAAACAGTGGGGAAACCATACCATTTGAGAATTTGATGCAGAGTTGGCCATCCCATGCTATCATAAGCCCGCTCCATGTCAAGCTTTACAGCCATCAACCCTTTTCTATTCTTAGAAATTTTAAATTTGTTGAAGAACTCCTGAGCCAAAATACAATGTTCTGACATTAATCTACCTGGAATGAAAGCCAGCTGTTCCTCCGAAATCATCTTGGGCATGTATTTTTTCAGCCTATTCACCAACATAGTAGCAACAATCTTATAAGTAGTTTGACATAAGCTTCGTTTGATTCGGTTTATGCTTTCATAAAAATGAGTTTTAGAAAATGAGGTTGAGAAAAAGCCGTTCAATAAAATGGAGTTTCAATAATGAGATATGTTTGACTAATATTTTTAAAAGTGCTTATTAATACTTGAAAGTAATTTTAAATTGTTTGTTTAGGAGTTTTGCTTTTGAGATTTTATTATAAAAGACATTTTGTGACCGAAACTCTGTTTTGTGACCGAAAAAGCAGATACGAAAAGAATTTTGTAACCGCCGAAAAAATGATGTTTATTAAAAAGGAATTATTGTTAAGCTTTGATTCCAAACAGTAAATACTAATTGATTTCGGCTTATTCAAATGGAAACGGAGAAAAAAAGCCTAATCAAACGAGGCCATAGACTAATAGGCCTATAATTGGAAGGCAAAATCAGATTCTTCACTTTGGGGATTAATACAATTAATGTATCTTTCCATTCCTTGTGCATAATTCCAGAATTAAAAAACTTTCTGATAGCATTCCAAGTAGCTTCACTTACTAAGCTCCAATAGCATTTATAAAATGAAGATGTCACGCCATCCAACCCAGGTGACTTATTGTTACCTTGCTGGAACACCGACTCCGTACACTCTTCGAAGGAAAAATTAGCAGCCAAAGCATTCCTATCCGTAGCATCCAACCTCTGGTTATCGGAAATTACAGGCCACTCCGCCAATTTGCAATCTCTGTATTTCCATTTTTCCTCAAAGAACTGTAAAAAAACCTGCTCAATCTGCTCCTCTTCCTCCACCAAATGGTTATTCCCATCTTTGATTTGTCTCACCAACTTTGCATTTCTCCTAGCTGATGCAAAGTTATGAAAAAACTTGGAATTAGTATCCCTTTCCTCTTGCCATCTTGCCTTAGCCCTTTGATTCCATCAAGTAGAAAGCCTTCTTAGAGTGACATTAAGTTCATGTACCTTACTCCTAAGAAACAAATCTTCTATAGAAAAAATCTCCACCGTGGCCTCCTTAATCTGTAATTCCAGAATTTCGCTCTTCAGGTCCTCCTTCAATTTACACAATCCTTGCATTTATTTTTACTCCAGAATAATAAGGCTCTCAACGTCCTTCGAAGCTTCCTATGAAGCACCTCCACCTCATCACCGAAGTCAGCTTTCTTCCATGAATTATATACAATATTCCAGGCAGCCGGGTATGATCTCCAAGTATCTTCAAATATGATTATCTTTGTCTTGTTAAACTGCATAACTTCCAGTTTAAAGACAATTGGACTATGATCTAACGCCACCCTTGCAAGATGCCTCACCTTTCCTGAAGGGACCAAATGTAAAGATGCAGAATTTAGCAAGCATCTATCAAGCCTTTCCCATATCCTTGAAGCTCCTTTATTATTACACCAAGTAAAACTTGGTCCAACAAAACTTACATCATGAAAATCAGAGTTAGTCATAAAATCCCTCATCTCTCTAGGACCTCTAGAGAAGAGGAACCTCTTTCCACCCTCGTCTCCTCCTTAGTCAGAATGCAATTAAAGTCCCCCCCCCCCCCCCCAATGGAAGGACCCGTACCCACCATACTCTTCTCTAGCAAGCTCCAAAGATTCCTTCTCTCAATACAACATCTACTCCCATATGCAGTAGCCACCTTCCACTCTCCTATAAATGGTGTAGTAAGGACCCCATCATAAATTTCATTTATCTTCTCTCTCACCTCCTTCACATTTCTTCCAGGTCTTCCGCCACATGCAAACCTTCTATTCTTGAACCTTCTGTTCTTAAACTGAACATGAATCCACGGTCCATATTCATTCCCAGAAATTTTGCTTCAGCCGGTACTACCAGATCACTTGCTACTTCCTTTTTCTTCACTGTCTTATCGCTATGAGCAGGCATCACAACCTCAGAACAAACCTTTTTATCATGCCCCACTTTCCCACAATGATAGCATAACAAATCAATTTTCTCATTTTCTAATTTCTGGAAGAAGCTTCCTACAATTCCAACTTACCCAAATGCCATTCGGAAGATTGTTTTCCAAATTTAATCTCACACACACCCGCACAAATTCTCGTTTTCCCTTAAAAGAATTCCCATCCACATACATTGGTACTCCTACACGTGATGCAATTCTCGCAATATTCTCTTCGTCCCAATAGTATAGAGGCAAACAAGGAAGACGAATCTAAACAGGCGCAGTAATACCTTTAAAGGAGTTGGGGTTGAACAACGGGGACCATTTGTCCATGCCCACGATGTATCCTCCCACATACCACGGTCCACCATTCAAAACTTCATCCATTGCTTCCTCAGTCTTGAACGAGCATAAAATCCAGTTCATACCAAGCGAAGTCATGTGAAAACTACCGAATTTATTCCACTGCCTTCTCAGCTCCAGGCTACACATAGGAAAAGTTATTTTGTCTCCCAAAACCTTGATAACCTGTGAGTATTTCAGAACTTGTGCATTCATCAATTCCTTCTCAGCATTTAATTTGACTGCAATTCCGTCCTTCGACATTTCTGTATGATCATTGTTGAATGAAATCTTGATATGTTGAGGTTTCTTCCATGCTTCAATAAACTCCTCCTTCATAACATTTCTATCAATATTCCCGTCCTCGTTGTTGTCCTGCTTTGTATCAGTCACAGGGTTCTTCGCAAGAATACTGCCTTCAAATTCTTCTTGACTTTCCAAAGCATCAATTTCAGATGCTATATTACGGCCAACATTCTCCTCAAGATTTCTTACAAACTTATTAACCTTCAGAACCAAGCCAACATATGAAGACGCCTCAGGATTTTGATTTCCTGAACTGACTTTCACCTTTACAGGATCTTTGGCACCTCCCGCAGCACGATCAATCAACACCTTCTTGCCTTTTCCTTCAGCCACAACTTCTTGACGAACCGGAGGTCTAGCGCCCTCTCTGATCACAAGATTACTATTATTCTTACCATAGATACGATCAATACCAGATGGTCGAACGGAGGCCATGATCTCGGCGGAAGAAGGCTGACGATCCTCTGTCCGACGGGCGGCCGTCGTCAAATCCGCCGTCCGCGGAGAACCCGCGAAAAGAAAAAATTCAAAAAAACTAAAGAATATATTGATTTCTTAGGACAAAGAATTGGTAATGGAACAATAGAATTGCAAGATCATATCGCGTTAAAAATATTAGGGTTTGTCGATAAATTAGAAGACGCTAAAGAATTACAAAAATTTTTAGGATTATTAAATTATGCACGTCCATATATAAAAGATTTAAGTAAAACTATAAAATAATTATACAAGAAAAAAGTAAAACGTGACAAAAATATTTTAAAGCAGAAGATATTAAAGCAATACAAAAAATTAAAACTCAAATTAAAAAATTACAAAAATTAACACTACCCTTAGATTTAGATTATAAAATTGTAGTAGTTGATGCATCTAAAGATGGTTGGGTAAAAATAAAACCATTTAAGAAAGCCTGTCAATCTACATTAAAGTTATGTCGATGTTTTTAAATAATTACCAAAATCTTTAATCTCTTTAGATTATGAAATATTAAGAGTAATCAATGTTTTAGATAGTTTTAAATTATTCTTACAAAAAGAGTTTACAATACGCATAGACTGTGAAGCCATTGTACTTTTTTATAAAAATAAAAATGAAAAGAAAATATATAACAAAAGATGGATAAATTTTATTACTACTATAGAAGGAAATGGGTATAAAGTAAATTTTGAACATATAAAAGGAAATAATAATTTTATAGATTTTTTATCAAGAGTTATAAGAGCTATTGATTATAAGCTACCATAACATAAATATAGTCTGTAAAAATAACCATTCTAGTCTATAACTTATTTTACTTTTTTGCAGGAATCAATGGATTCTCCAAATACCCCTTCGCCACAATTAGAACCATCTTTTTCAAATTTAATTCATTTTGGTCAATTAGCATTAACCAATAGGCAGGGGACGAATTTTCTATTCAGACCCAAAGTATCAATAGCCAAACCCTTAAATATTTACGAAGTTACTTTATTAGACAATTTATGGTGTAATATGATGGATACAAAATCCATACATACTTTAAATTGCCTTACTATTTTCTTTGATGGCATAAATAGTCAAGTAGAATTCCTAAACAATGAAATCAGGAAATTACGAAAAGAGATAAATTTAGACATTTTATCTCTTGTACCAAAAACTCCTACCAAATTACAAAAAATAGTCATAGCAAATCAAGAGACAAAAATACAAGAATTAGAAAAGCAGTTAGAATAGGAAAAAGCCAAGAAATAAGAAGTTCAAGAAGAATGTGATGAACTACAAAAAGATCAAGACTATTTATCAAATATTATCTTAGATATATCTAAAAATAATTTATAAAAATAATTTCAATATATATATCTTCCAGAAATGGATGATAACATAAAAAGAAAGATATATAAAAAAATTTAAGAAAATAAAAAAGGAAGATATGCAGCAATGTTATAAAGAATTAGTTATATCCTATTTATAGAAGGAAGCTATTTCAGGCATTTCTTTTGCAATAAAGAATCTTTATATTCAAGGAGGATGCCTGCGTTGTGCTTGCAAAATCTGTTTACCTGGATTCTATATAATCTATCTTTCCATCAATCTGGCTTACATAAAAACCTTCCAAAAGTGGACAATTTAGAATTTAATGGATTATGATTTATCATGCAAAGTTATTATCAGCAGAGAAGACAAGTTGTATGAACAAATATAATGCTTTGAGCATAAAGAAATGAAAAGGATAATCTGCCTCATATTTGAAGACTATAAAGTGAAATCACTCACTTTGCTCATAAACTCAGTTGGACCATCATATGAAGATCTTATGGATAGTTCAAGGAATGTAATCGAGATCTGCAAAACACCATAAGATTTTAAAGCAGAACAAGCTGATGACACACCTCATGAAATGATGGATCCAGAAATTTTTGATCAAACATTAAATTACTACAGAGCATTCCAGATTGCTCAAATGGGAAGTGGTTTCTCAAAGCCAATATTTTATATGAACCTGGCTTATCAAGATAAAAATTTGATGATATTTATGCATAATAAATTGATCAGAGGACCTATGTTTAAATTCCAATATTATGTCAAAGATATAAACTTAATTGAGCATTCAAAAACATTTGATGTTCAGTTAGTTAATCCCAAAGGAGATTTTTGTACTATTTATCAATAAGTAACTCCTGAACGAAATACTCCAGGAGAAGAAGATAATGTTGACAGATTCTGACTGGATGGAATGGATGATGAAAGTTTGATGAATATTGAAAATGCACTGGAAGGATAAGATAAAAAATAGTAAAAAGTACAAAAAGTACTATACCATGTACTTATTACTGTTATAATACCATGGGCTCCCCTGGTTTTGCAGCCCATGGTTTTCTCTACAGTTTATGGTTTATTTGCTATTATAAATAAGTGTATCATTCAGGAAGTAGTGTGTGCAGAGTGTGTGGAATATGTAAGGTGTGTGAAAGAAATATATGTAACAAAGTGTGTGCTCCCCTTCTCTTGTCAACTAAAATCTTCTGCAATTTTGTAAGTTTTTTTTATATAAATAAAATAGTTTGTTTATTTTTGTTTATAGATCTTATGTGTAAATCTCACATGAGTGAGTAATTTTTCTTATTTCTCCCCAACGAGGGAGATGCTGTCTTAATTTTAGCTAATGTCAAACTTCCATCTATGAAAACAAATTAAAATCTGGTTTTATAATTATTATATATGAGTTCTTTATAAGAGAACAATATAACTATTGACCTCTATAATCCAGTGCAGCTATGCATGACCTCACGAATTTGAATGCCATAAGTCTCCATGTTATTGAATGTTTGTGGGCGGGTGAAAAAATTCCCGAGCTCTTGGAAAAGCTGTAGCGTCGGTGTATGTCAATTTATAATCGTTTCTGTTCTAAAACATTCATATATTATAATTTAATAACAACCATATTTTATTTTATTTTTTTAGTGGAAGATGAGGAATCAATAACTTTAAGACAAGTATATCTCACATAAGGGAGAAATATCTTTATATCTTGATTATCAACAAGAATACTCAGAATGGTTAATCCATTTCCAGAAGACATACCTGTAGAAATAAGACAACAAATTAGAATTTTACCAATGACATTAGATATCATAGCAGAACTCTAAGAAATGAATAGTGAAGTAGACACGATTTTGCTTAGACATCTAAACGAAGAAATAGAGACCGAAGTCCCGAAATTAGGCAGTTAAAACAGAAACTAATCGAAGCAATTGGAGAATTAGTCAATCAATAGTAAATTAAAAAATTATTTACTCTACATCTTAGGCAAAAACAACATACTAGGCATACAAGCTAGCCATCTAATAGCATAAATAGCCATGACTTATCATTTCTAGCTATTAGCCAAAGTAAAAACAAAAGCAACGTACTAGGCATACAAGCTGGCCATCTAATAGCATAAATAGCCATGACGTATCATTTCTTATCATTTATAGCTATTAGCTAAACAAAAATAGTTATGATCTTTATAGCTAGAGGCATAGAAATAAAAAAAACTAGGCATAGTTTCATAATAGTGAACTAGCACAAAGAATTCTAGACCCTCCTTTTATTATATATATATATATATATATGCGCGCGCGCGTGCATGTGTTTATTTGTTTATGTTTACATGTATGTAAAAACAAAGAAAAAAAAAGAGAAGAGAAAAAGAGGGTATTTCAGAAAAAGAGAGAGAGAGAAGGAAAACAATTCAAGAAAATATATGATGAAGTAAAAAAAAAGAGGGGAGAATAAGAAATAAAAGAGGTGTTTTTTGTGTATTATTGTAAATCATCGTTATAGCCGTTGCTACTACATCGCAAAGGTATAACCCTCCAAACTCAAAACTTTGAGAGCCCATCTTCAACGCTTGCAGCGCTACAAGACAACCACATATACAAGTTTTTTTTAGTGTGGTGGGAGGAAGTTCGTCGTGATGCTTCAACAAAGTGGGTAATCATCAAAATCCCAATTTTAGTGTCCGCGGCGTACCGAAAAATCGCCTATACACGCTTTTATTAGCGTGGTAGGTGGGAATTCGGTATGATGCCTACAACGAGGCAGAGTTACTTGTAAGTACTCTTGAGCAGGGGAAAGTCAACTGTCTTGTAAAACAGATACCCTCGAAGACCCTATATATATCTTTATTGGCGTAGTGGGAATGAAGACTACGATCGCGATGTCTACAGACATCTACCATACACACTTTTATTAGCTTGGTGGGAAGACCAAGACTCTTGTAATTTCTTTTGAAGGAGAGAGATGTCGGGAGGTTGCCAAAATTTGCATTAAATCGAGGACCTTCTTTGAACGATTAAACAGAGGACCTAATTTAAACAAAATTTGGACCACAGAGAATTCATTCGAATTGAGTTTGAATCTGAGCATGCACAAGAAATATGATAATGCTTAAAATGAAGTTATAACTTACAAGATAATAAGCTCTAAATTTAGTGCAAATGAATATGCATGTAATATGTGAGTTAGTTTCAAATAAAAACATAAAGATACTTCAATAAATATTGCAATTCATATGCAAGATGATTCACTTGCAATTAAGGATAAAAACTAAGCAATTGATTGATTTTAGATAAATGCATTACTTACAAGTATATATGATGAATATAGCACATTGTCTACATGCAAAGAAGATCAATATGCAACAAATACATTGAAATCTCTTACAAGAAATAATGCATGACATCCAAAAGATATCAATGAGTTTCGTGACCAGTTGAAAAGCAAGTAATGATCAATGATAATTAACAAGAATATATGATCTAGTTGCCAGTAGATGCATAAGAATATCTCAACAAGCACTACAAATCATATGCCAATGATAAAAGCATCCAAATTAACCTTGCAAGAAGATTTAACAATATTTTTAACTAATAATTATTCAATGTCAGTTGAATACATAGCCCTTTCACAAGTAGAGACGGATAACATGCCCTTTACAAATGTAGATATGCAGTCAACATCAAATAACTTGTAGAAAAATACATTAATCTGCTTACGAAGCAAATCAACATACAAGCAGGTACATCAACCACCGTTCAGTGTCAGATGAATATGCTAATTTCTCCCACAAGCAAAGGCGGTGAATATGCGACAAATGCAAGTGCATGTAAGATGTCGTAGGAGACCCGTTATACACCTAATGTGTCAAATGCAAGCAAAATGCAAAAGACCTATCACAAATATAAATGCCTATGGCCGACGCTAGAGGATTTGTATGCAAAGCAACTTGACCACAAACAAAGCGGTCATGTCTGTGGTGAATGCAATTATATACAAATAAAAACATGAGATTCGCTAGCGCACAACAATCTACGTGCGAAAAGCAACAAATAGTGCTCAACAATCTATCTATATCTACCGCCCAAGAAGCATGCCAATGCTTTGAGAAGCGTGCCACCATCTCAAGAAGAATGCTATTTCTTTGAAAGCTTGCCGCCAGCTCGAGAAACATGACACATTTCTTGGGAAGTATGATGCCACCTTGAGAATCATGCAATTTTCTCGAGAAATTTGCCATCTCTTCAAGAAACCAACCATTGCCATGACAAGTGTACAGTTTCCTCGGAAGGCGCGTACTTGCTTTGAGAAGAGTATACTTTTCTCAATAATTATGTCATTACTTAGAGAACTACGTTATTTACTTGGGCAGTGTGCTTCAACCTCAAGAAAATTTGAAGTTCATGCTAGAAGTGCACCCTTATTTTGAGGGCCTGTAAAAGCATCATGCAAAGACATCAAAGATGTGCAAGTGCACTTAACAATGTGCAAGTGTATCATGTGAATGCAAAAAAAATGTTAAAAGTAAATAAACATGCAAATATATTGTGCAAATGCAACGAAGAGTGTATAAATGCATCGTGTAGAAGCACCGAGAATACATTTATTGAAAGTATTCAAGGTATACAATGTTTAGGCAGCAAGTTCATCAAAATGCATGCACATTACTCAAAAGGTTTTCCAAGTTGTCAAGATTGAACTCACCCACCACATGTTCTCTACTCAAATACAACAAATTCTTGAATTTGATGCCTGAGAATGCGAATTGATGGGCTCGAGTGATTTGACGCAACATCATGCTCACAATTTGTTGCTTTCACTTGTATTTACTGTTATCAATAGGCAATGATCGTTTTTGGTAATTTCAATATTTGTGATGTAGTAGCGTGGTTCATTTTGGAAATGGCCGATGTTTAGGTGATCTCATGGAACTTCGTGTTTGTAGTTTGTTATTTTTTTATCCGTTCCTTTGAGTTGACTGCAGGGGTCCTTTCCTTATAATTTCACCATTCTGAATGCAACGTTGCACTTGTTTTGTGAAACGAGCATTGTCGGAACAATTTCACATGGCATGGTGTTCACTGTGATTGGCTGGTTCGATTTTGGAGCTCATATCGAGTAAAAATATAATAAAACATCACATCATAAACTCTTCAAACTCTAGTGAAAGTTCATGAGATCTAGTGTACAAACTATCCTCTATTTACACTTGGTTGGTAACCTGCTCAAGCAGAGAACCTTTATACTCTTTCTTTTCTAGCTTAATGCAAACAAGTCTTCTGCCCTTCAAAGTAGCAGCCTGTTTGTATAGGTGATGTGTATGATCGAACAAAGAAGATTTGTTTGGTACCAAACTGGACGTTACAATTGTAAATATTACAAAGTTATGCTGCACATGGACGATCCTACATGAACTTCTGACACCTGATTTTCTGTTTTCTTTTCAGTTTGAGCTTTATGCTTGAGAAAAATTTTCATTTTGGTGCAGATTTTGGACCCACTTGGTGATGGCATATGCCTTTACCTTTTGGACTTGCTTTGTGTTGTTAAAAGAATATGAAAAAGTTGCATCAATGAGGTTGCATTTTCTTGCATCAGAGAGACGCCGTCCTGACCAGTTCACTGTAAGCTCATTAGGATGCTTTCTTAAAATTATGTTGTCATTTTATTTTTAATGTTTCTTTCTTTTCGGCATATAAGAGCCTTTCTAGACCAGTTCACCATATTATTTTTTCTTTTCCTCCATAAAACTTCACACTATTGATGATACATTCGAGTTATTATAAACCATGTCATTCATAGTGCTGTTTTTTATCCCAGAAATATGAACACAAATTTAAAGTTCTTTTGATTTCTTCTGAAGGGCGTCTTTAGCATTCGATAATTTAGTAAATATTTTCTTGACATGCTTTTTTCACTTCTTTCTTATGGAAGTTCTTTTGACAAGTTTTCCTGAAACAGCTTCTAATACATATTTAGTTTTAAAACAGGTCCTTGTAAGAAATGTGCCACCTGATCCGGATGAATCTATTAGTGAACTTGTGGAACACTTTTTTCTCGTCAACCATCCTGAGCACTATCTAACACATCAGGTTATTTATTTCCATGCAGTGAAAGAATTGCCAATATTTTCTTCAAGTGCACAAACTGTTGTATTTATGATTTATTAATGAGTTATAATTTTTAATTCTGAATTTGTCACATTTTTGTAGCTTCGTTCCATAATTTATTTTTTCTTATTTCTTACTTCAATTCTACTTTTGTTATATATTATATGCCGTCTTTCATGAGATAATAAAGTCTAATTAGGATTTAAAATTATTATAATTTGAAAATAGAACGGTTGTGTGAATCATTGTAGTGCTTGCATCTCATTGTATGTGCAGTATTAGGCATCGTTTGGGATCGCTTTATTATTGCTTCGTAAAGCTGTTTTTTTAGAATAAAAATCTCTTGAAAGTAGGAAAAAAACAGTGGTTTAATGCCATCTCAAACGAAGCCTTAGTGTGCTTTGATCTGAGATTCAAGGAATCAGAATAACCTAAAATTATATTAATGATCCAAAAGTACTATGCAGGATTTTAAGAGAGCACTTTAACAGGTTGATTGAGATTTCTCTTCTTTCCTTCTTCATAATTGTTGAGATTCCTCTCAAAACAGCTACAACTTGTTGTCCAGCCAATTAAATTACTACTTATACGCAGATTTTAGTCAAAAAGAACTTTCTAAAGGGAAATCCGTTTGCTTGGTGGCCTCCCCAAACCTGAGGACTCTTATGGAGTCATGAGAGAAAAAGAGCGGTGAGAGGGGCAACCAACTGCTAATTTTAGGTGGAACCCTAGGGTGGAGAGAGAGAGAGAGAGAGAGTAGAAATTTGAAAACTGAGAACTAAAAAATCTAGAATTTTTCCTTGCAGGTTTCTAATAGATCTTATTTATAAAATGAATGAGAATTGAAATCCTTTATTATCGAGAACATAGATTGACAGAGAGAGGGTAAGGCTTCATGGAAAGGGAGGAGGAAATAGAAAAATTCTGCCTTGCATTTTTTCCAAGACTCCTATTTATAATACAAAGGAGAATTTAAAATCCTGACAGACTATAATATGAAGGAGAAAAAAAAATCTCAAAATTCAAAACCTAAACTGCATATTCTAAACTATAGGTGATTTATTCAAGATTGCAAAGAAAGATTAATTCTATAGCTTAAAATCTTGGAATGGATAGGACCATAAAATTCAAATAAAACCTAGCTTATATGGGTTTGATTTATCAATAGAATATTTCCCGGGCATGGCGTTTTGGTCCCCAGCAGATTGGCCATTGCTTACTTTGGCCAATTACTTCTATCTTAATGGTCAATTAAGAAGATCTGCTTGGGTCATTGCCTCTCCCCTTCAACTTAATCCACTCTTGAGAATAATAACAGAGGGATTAAGCGAACTACAACTTTCTTTGATTATCGTTTGTCTTGAACTCTTCCTTTTTGGTGATTTTGGACTTCTTCTTTAACCCTTCTATGTTTCTCTTTGTCATCTAGCAATGACATTTCAATAAGCTCCGGATTCTTTACATTGATAACATAATATATGTTATACCTCGGATTTAGAAGGCGGTACACTCTAGCAACACAGAACATGATAAAGTTTTTGACTTTAACTCTTGAAACATGTTTCAAAAGTTAATATTTTCTGTAAACCTATTTTGTACTTATAAAAGAAAAGTTCGTATACAACTAATTAGAAACAATAAGAGTAGCAAAGGAAGGTAAATGATATTTTATTGCATTAATTGCATTCAGAATAATAGTATAACAAAGAAGAAAGAATAACAACTAATGAAAAAGAAATTGGAAGTAACAACTATATAAGCAAAACTATCCAAACTATGTAGATGTATAAATAAAATTGTAATATAAAATTAACTATTGAATGCAATACTATTGTTGAAAAGTTCTCCTATGATGATGATTCACTGAGCGCCATGATAGAACCTGTTATATAAAAATTTAAAGACTCGATTCTAGCAAGCAACTTCTATTTGTTAAAGTATAAATGGCAATATATTTGAGCGTACAACATGAACAATATAAGAATCATGATTTACTATATAATAGCATTGTCATTGGTGTCATTATGCCATTAGGTTTAAAATTTTTTTGTGTTAGTAAAAGTGTATCATGTTTTTAAGTAATTTATAGTATCATTATGCACATAATCATTTGTATGATAAATTCTAAGCAATGCACTTCTATGTTAACATTTATGTGCCACCATATCAAGTATATATATATATATGTATATATTGTCATTTGATTCCAGTTTTATGATTTTTTGTTTAGTAGTTTATCATTTATCAGATAATCATCTTGTACAGGATGAGCTGCTAATAAGTCTACTATAGCTTGCGATTTCGTAGTAAGTAAAGGGGTGATGTAATTTTAAACTATCATAAAATCATTGAACATTATTTATATATATATATATATATATATATATGACTTATCAATTATTTATTTTTCCCTGATTATATATGAAGAAGTTATTTAGGGAAAATTGAATTTAAATTTTATTCCTTGGAATCATTACATATATATACACTCTTGGAGAATAAACAGAAAAGAAAGACATTATTTTAATTAATTATAATAAATAAAAGAGGAAAGTCATTTAATCTAATTAATTATAATAATTATATTCCATGGATTTTGGAATCAATCCTACGGATGTTGGTGTCAAAAGAGGAAATCTCCAACTGCAGCCCATGGTTGTAGCCCACGTACAACTGACCTGTCAAAGCCGTGGGCCCCCTTCTTGCTGTGTGATTCAACACCCCCTCAAGTTGGGTTGTACTGGTTGTACAATCCTAACCTGCAAACAAATTTATCAAGTAAGAGCCCGATAGTGCATTTGTCAGAACATCGACAAGTTCATGAGTTGGGGTATATACCACAATTTATGAGTTCTTTATTTTCTCAGATATAAAATGCATAGCAATGGTATTATATTTTATTTTGTCGTGATGTACTTGATCCTTGGCCATACTGATTGCGGCTTGATTGTCACATTTCAACTTTATTGTGCCTTCAATCTTTATTCTCAGTTCAATAAATACTTGTATTATCCAAATACCTTCACAAATCGTAATTGTTAATGCTCTCAGTTCAGATTCCTCAAGGCTTCTTGAAACAATAGATTATTTCTTGCTCTTCCATGTCACTAGGTTCTCACACACAAATGAACAATATCATGTGGTCAATCGACTGTCAACCTGGCTTCCTGCCCAATCTGTATCAGAATAAAGGATTAATTTTCTATCTTTATTTTTCTAGAATAATAGCCCTTTTCCAATAGTGTTCTTGAGATATCTCAAGATTTGATATATTGCTTATATGTGTTCCTTCATAGGATTACTCATATATTGGCTCACTATGCCCACAACCAACCCAATAGTTGGGCGGGTGTGGCAGAGGTATATAAGCTTTCCTACGAGATGTTGATATCTTTCTTTATCTACAGGAATCTCCTTTTTTCTATCCCAAGTTTTTTCTTAGGATCCATAGGTGTACTGGCTAGTATGCCTGTATCTAAGTGATCCTAGTAGGCTAGTCTCCTTCAGTAGGTCTAAGGTATACTTGCATCGGTAAATAAATATACCTTTGCTTGATTGAGCTTCCTCCATATAAAGGAAGTATCTAAGTTATCTTAGATCTTTAACTTCAAAGTCCTTGGATAGAGCTTATTTGATCTTCTTTATTTCCTCTATATCATTTCTAGTAAGATAATGTTATCCACATATATAATCAACACTGCTATCTTATTTCTTTATGTCTGCTTCACAAATAAGATATGATCTGTCTAGCATTGTCTAAAATCATGGCCTTTTACATACTTTGAGAATCTTCCAAATCATGTTTTAGGAGACTGCTTTAATCCATACAAGGGTTTCAATAGTTTACACACTGTCCCTTCAATAAGACATCTGAATCCCCATTGGAATCTCCATGTAGACTTCTTCTTTTAGGTTCTCATTCAAGAATGCATTCTTGATATCTAGTTGATGTAGGGGCCAATCTAAATTTGCTACTAAGAAAAGAAGAATCCTGATGGTGTTGAGCTTTGCAACAGGAGGAACAGCGTCCTACTAGTTTATTCCATAAGACTGTGTGAATCCTCTTGCAACCAATTTAGCTTTCAGTCTCTCAACACTACCATCCTCCTTATTCTTTACGGTTAACACCCATTTGTAGGTCACAACTTTCTTTCCTGATGGGAGATTTGTAATTACCCATCTTTGATTTTTCTCCAAGGTCTTAATTTCTTCTTTAATAGCCTGTCTCCATCCTGGGTGATTCAAGGCTTACTGAATATTTGATGTTTACATAGCTTTATTCATAATACCCTCAAAATAAACAAAACAATTATATAAATCTTTCTTTCAATATGAAAATGAAATTGAAATAATAAAATTTCAAATAACTATAATTACCCACTTTATTTTCCTCTTCTAATATTCGTTCAGTTTTGAAAACCTTTAACTATTCACAAGAATATAACAATTTAATTAATATTAAATATCAATTAAATATATCAATAGGCATTTGATTTCTTCTACAAAACTTACCTCACAAGATTTCCTTTTTTGTTGAATTCTTAAAGGACTCAACTCCTACAACTTGCTTTCTTTTCGTCTAAAATTCCTAAAATTAAACAATATAATTTTCATGAAAAAATAGTTTAATAATAAATCTAAGAAAATTTATCTGAAAGGAATTTTACTTACAACGAGGGGATTTTTCAAATCCCAAAATCTTCATCTTTCTCTCTCGCAAATCTCTTCTTCTCGCTTACAAATATCTTCCTTATCGTCAATTTAATATTTCCATTAATTAGATAAAGAATTATGAAACAATTTATACAAAATTGAAAGACAAACATTTTTTCCTTCTTTCTCCTGGTTGTTCCTCTCATTTCTTCCTAATCTCTACTTCTTTGGTGAAATGAATGAATAGGAGTTGTTGATTCTTATCTCCCAAAATGATGGATTGCTAAAAATGGCGAATCAAAATCTCTGAAACCTCCTACGCATGCGTTTGGTTCCGCCCCAGTCGTCCACCCTCAGTTTTGTTAGCAAAACTGACCCCATTTTGGGGTCGCGACTTTATTAGGAGGGCTGGCTGCACCCAACCGGTTTGTTACATACCCAATGTATTGTGATTTTCACTTGCTTGATTTTAAACCCTTGGAAAGACCTCTGACTTTATGAGAAATGTTTTTAGTTATAAATGGATATTAATATAAGGGAAAATAATTTTGTTTTCAGTTATAAATGGATATTTCTTTGTTGTTGTAAGGCCATGAATTGTTGAAATACTTATTCCAGGGTCCCCAACATACCATTAAGCCTACCAAGGAAGTATTAATGATCCTAGAGGCCTAGATGCATGGCTATAAGGGAGTATTTTAATAGGCAAATTTAGATTGATTCCCTTTGCTTTTTCACAACATGTTGAACTCTTTTCCAAGCAACTACAACTCTTTATCAATCTAATAATTTTTTTTTTGATTTTGCATAGTTTTAATGAATTTAAAATTTTCAAAGCGAAATACAGTTTTTTGGTGGCGCCTTTCTCATTTATGAAGAATATATACATACATACGTATATATATATATATATACATGTATACATGTATATATATAGTGGGGTGTGAGGGAATTTGATAGTGTATATTCATCAGAAGTGATCTTTAAATTGCATTACATTTTAATTTGCTTTGCCTTTCCTTTTCAATTTATGCTAAAACTTGCTATGATGTTGATCCAATCGAGAATGAGTTGTGTTCTCCAATAAATTGTTTTTCTCTTAAGGCTTGGTTAACTATTGTAGGGGGCTTAATTCAATCATCATCATAAGCATTCTTGGTTTTCTACTCTTCAAGATTTTATTCCCATGGTTTACTTTTCTTATTCATCTTAGTCGTGGTTGTTGCTATGATTTTCACAGTTCCATTGATTGCTAAACCCAGTCACCACCCTTCCCTGGTCTGTGCTATTTTTGTGTTATCAAGCTCCTTTTTGCTACAAATTGCTATCATTTTGGGAGCCTTATTTGTTATTGATTGTTGCAGAAATTACTTAACTGCCTCTTGTTTTCCTTTAATGAATTAGTTCATATGGAAATTATGAAGACTAAAGTTGATAGCTACTGTTTAAGTGCTGAGATAGCTGTAACTAGTATTTTTTAATTGAATTTTGAAGATTTTGGGGAATTTCTTATTTTGGGCCTTTTTTGTGCTATAAATAAGACCTTAATGGCTATATTTAGAGCTCCAATTTATTTTATGGAAGAAAAAGAAAAAGAAAAAGAAAAAAAGAATACAAAGGTTTCTAGCTCTCTCTCTTGCTTGCCTGCCCTCGCTCCCCTACTTGCTCGCTCACTCTTTTGCTCTGCCATCTCAATCAGCCCTTCTTTGTCTTCAGAAAGGTGTAAAAAACTCCTTAGATCGGTTAATTTTTTTATATTATTACCAGTATAACATAGCATTTTTATTATAAAGAGCATTAAATCATAAACTAGAAAGTTTCTCCTCGAAATAATTATATATTTATCTTTCTTCAATTATCATTTAATTATTTCAAGTAATTTACCCTTTTTAAATCAATTTGATCTTGACAGCTCCATCAAGCCTTTAAATTATTCATGACATTTTAACTAACTAATAATTTTAATTTTAATAGTTTTTAATTAAATAAATAATTTTTTGAGTCTTTACACTTTCTATGGGGAATCATTTTTTTGTGCTGAACTTTTGTCCTTGTTATTCTGGAGGCTTCAGAACAATATGACCATAGCTCTCTTTCTTTGAGATTTCAATTTTTATTTTTTAATTTTTTGTAGATTGTCTACGATGCCAACAATCTTTCTAAGGTTGTTAAAAAGAAGAAGAACATGAAGAACTGGTTGGACTTCTATCAATTGAGACATGAAAGAAATCCATCTAAAAGACCAATCCGTAAGGTTAATTCCAGTAAAGACCTTTTCCTTTTCTTATTTGTGATAGCAAACTTTATTCTTATCCATGTCGCTTGACTCTTAAGCTTACGTCTCTGAAATTCTTTTACCAGACCGGTTTTCTAGGCTTATGTGGTGAGAAGGTGGATGCAATTGACTATTACACGACAGAGATTGCAAAGCTATCTAAAGAAGTAAGTAGTTCATTGTGAAATGTGTGCAATGTGATGGCCTGCGCTTGGAGCTATTATTCAGTGTGGACACCAGATGGTTCTCCCGTCCGGTTACGCTTAGGTACCAAGCTTGGTACCGAGCGGTACCGAGCGCGGTACATTTTTGAGGTGACGTGGCGCATTTTTATTGGTCTTCGGATTCCATCCGGACTCCGCATAGAATAATAAATCCTGCCATTGAGGGCTTATAATGTTTTTCTCTATAATAAACATGTGTCAACAGCTCATATTGTTTCAACATTAGCTGATGAATTTATACTGCATTATTTGATGTATAGTTTGCTGTTTATTTTGCTTTTTCCACATTACTATATTTGCATCGACTTGAAAAGAAAATTCCAGTGATTGTTCATTTAATTTTTGCCGTTTGGCTGGATATTTCTTATTTCTTATATCGAACTGAACCAAGCTTTTGTTTCACATCCATGGTTAGCTTTTCGATCAAGTAATTGTTGTCTTTTTCGATCTCATCCATGGAAGTTCTGTAGTTCATAATGTTTAGGCTGGTGGTTGCCTTGCTGCTGCATATTGTTACTTTTACTCCTTTTTCTGAAACATCACATTGAGATGATCTTGGAGGCTATGTGATCATTTTCTCTCTAAATACCGTTACATTCACTAAATTTTGATGGTTGATGATATTTTCAGGAGGTGGAAGAACGAGACAGGATTAAGGGACAAAATTCCATTATTCCTGCTGCATTTGTCTCATTTCGAACACGATGGGGAGCAGCTGTGTGTGCTCAAACGCAGCAAACTAGAAACCCAACAATTTGGTTGGCTGAGTGGGCTCCCGAACCTCGTGATGTTTACTGGAATAACCTAGCTGTCCCTTTTGTCCACCTTACCGTTAGAAGGTTGATAATAGCAGTCGCATTATTCTTTCTGATATTCTTCTTCATGGTCCCTATAGCCTTTGTACAATCTCTTGCAAATATAGAAGGCATCGAGAAAGCAGTTCCATTTTTAAGGCCCTTAATCGAGAGGTAAGACTGATTTAGAAATTGAAGTTCCTAATACTGTACGTATCATTCTATGTATACTCTTTTTTTTTCCCTTAATCGAGTGGTAAGAATCTATCATTTGTGTAGATTCTATTGTATTTATTTGATGTTACTGATTATTAACGATGACTTCTTTTGTGTAGATTCTTTTAGTTTTTATTTGATATTTCTTGGTATTTACAATGACTTCTGCTGTAGATTCATGTGTTTTATACCACTTAACTATTTTAGGTTCAAGTTTTTTATTTTGGTGCATTACAATAAGAAAAAAACGACTAAGGTAGGTTCATGTGTCTTATACCACTTAGTAATAGAAGAGGACATGCTGGAACTTGCATCCTGTATCTTTATCTGAACTACCAATCTTGTCAATAAGGGGAATAAGCAAAATTGTGAATATGGGCTGTTATAGCACGAAATTTAATACATTGGAAGTTGGTGTTTATTCAATATGCTATTATTATTCTATAATTTTCACAACCTGGCCCAAAAATTTTGAATACCAAGATGGGAATAGTCAATCAGATTGAAATTCACTTTATCTTTTAATTTAGAAGAGCTAACTATGCCGTCAAATTTTATTTACATATATTATACAAATGATGATTATGATACCTAAATCCAAAAAAATTACTTTTGTTGTACATGAACTCTATTTTTTCACCATTTAAGCTTAAGGAGATGTTTTTGAAAATAATGATCAACTAAATGATGAATTAAAAACTCAGTGGTTAATTATATTTGTAAACCATAATAATTTAAAACTAGAAAATAGCATACTTGCAAATCATTGTGTGTAGTTCATAACATTTTACTTTATCATGGGCAATAAATAAAGATGCATTGGCAATTGTCTCAATGATGGTAAAAGGAAACTATTAAGTTTCTACTTTCTTTATCATTTTGGTATCTTAAGTTCTCTTATCTTATAATACAGCTGCCACAAGAGCCGTGTTAGACCGGTCCATTGGACCGGTTCGATGGGACTGAACCAGCATGCAAAAGGACGGAGGAGTTCTGCCTCCTGTACAGGCAGCGCAAGCTGCAAGTTCACAGGAGCTGATTTCAGAAGGATTTTTGAGAAAGTTTAGGAGGGAATTTGAATGTTGGGAATGTTTAGAGATTTCCTTTTGATTTGTATGCATTAAATACTTTGTTTTCTTAGGGTTAGAACATCTTGAATTTGGTTGAAATTTGATCTCTTATATTTAGGTGTTCCTTTGGGCTCTAGCGGTGTCTAGAGATTTGGGAGAGATAGATCCTCCTCTTGAATAGAGGATCAATTGTATCTTGTTAATTTCCGTTTCCCTTTTATCAAATAATACAAATTATCTACTGTTTTTGTTGTTTTGTGTGGATTTTGGTAGAGAAAGCTCGTTGTTTTCTGAAGATTGATAGGAAATACTCGAGATCTACAAGTGTTTCCTATCAAATTGATATTAGAGCACGTTGATCGAAGGGGAACCAATGACTGAAATGAAAATAGAAGTTTTGGAGAGAGAACTTGCGCAACTCAAAGCAAATTTTGGGGAGAAGATTGCTGATTTTCAAAATCAAATTGCATCCGTCAATGAAAGGATGGAGGAAAGTTCGCCGTGGTGGAAGACATGTTGAAGAAATCGATTGAAGCCAAAATCAAACCGGTGACATCGGAAGCAAAGGAAACTACCGACAACCATGGAAGAGATGAGAACCCTAACATGTTTAGGGGAAGGGGAAATCCATAAGTGGAGATC
The DNA here is from genome assembly GCF_001605985.2 of Dendrobium catenatum. Lineage (NCBI taxonomy): Eukaryota > Viridiplantae > Streptophyta > Magnoliopsida > Asparagales > Orchidaceae > Dendrobium > Dendrobium catenatum. The sequence continues at coordinate 309,442 of NW_021319639.1, forward strand.
CTGGAAGGAGAATATGGAATGCCTCCTCGAGAACCACTTTTTAGGGAGGAGATGAGCATTGGCTATGCAATAAGGGGTGCTGAATGTGTAAGGAGAGGGGATGATTTAGATCGCGGGGTGCTGATTTTGAAGGAAGAAGAGGGGATTTTGATAAAGGGTTTGAATATGATCGTCGGAAGGAAGATAGTGACAATTGGGGAGCACCCTCTTGGAATGAGGGGTTATGGAGGATTTAGGGGAAACGGGTGTGACCCGAGGGTGAGGAAACTGAAGATGTCAATCTTTGAGGGGAGGATGCGCACGGGTGGATCTACAAGGTAGAAAGATATTTTGCCGTCAATGGGTTGACATAGGAGGAGAGACTGCTGGCGGCGAGCCTATGTTTGGAAGGGAAGGCTTTGTCTTGGTATCAGTGGAGGGACATGCGACGACCCATACGGAGTTGGAGAGAGTTCAAAGATTGTTTGGTAGAACGTTTCCGAATTGGCAGAGGAGGATACTTCTACAGGCAGTTCTTCGCCTTGACACAGGAGGGTTTCGTGATAGAATATCGGGAAAAATTCGAATACCTTGCTAGCCGATTGGACCACCTTCCTGAGACAGTGCTAGAGGGAAATTTCATGAAGGGACTGACATCATTGATCCGGGTAGCGGTTAGAGTAATGAGGTCTCATGACTTGGGAGATGCCATGGAGCTAGCTCAATTGGTGGAAGATCAGAGGCATCTGAAGAGTGAGATGGGAGGCAGTAGCTCATGAGGTTCAAACAGGAGGACCACCACCTTTTTAGCACCCAAGGAGCTGACACTGGGTATTCTTAGCGAGACTTCAAAGGAGAAGATTACCGGAGAAAGACTAGGGGAAAACTTCAAGAAGCTCACAGAAACAGAATTAGAGGAGAAGAGGGCGATGAGATATGTTTTAGATGTGATGAGAGATATACGCTGGGGCACAGGTGTAAGGACCGAACTCTTTAGGTTCTTACTGTTTGCGATCAATAAGGAATGGAGGGTGTCGTCTTTCCACCTTGATGACAAGGTGGATATTTTGGAGGGGAGTATTGTTAGACCGGTTCATTGGATCGGTCCAACCGGCCTAATGTATTGAACCAGCACGCAAAAGGGTGGAGTTCTGCCTCTTGTACAGGCCGCGTGAGCCACAAGTCCACGAGAGCTGATTTCGGAAGGATTTTTGAGAAAGTTTAGGAGGGAATTTGAATGTAGGGGCTGTTTAGGGATTTCCTTTTGATTTGTATGCATTAAATACTTTGTTTTCTTATGGTTAGTGCATCTTGAGTTGGTTGAAATATGAGATCTCTTATATTTAGATTTTCCTTTGGGCTCTAGCAGCGTCTAGAGATTTGGGAGATTGATCCTCCTCTAAAATAGATGATCAATTGTATCTTGTTATTTTATGTTTTCCTTTTATCAAATAATACAAATTATCTGACACCGGCCAGGTAGGGGTCTCGACGAATCCACGTCGAGGATCCGGTGACGGGACCAAGAACTCCTTCTTGGGGGAGGGATCACCACCTGAAATCCTTCAGGATACAGAAACCCAAAAGCAGTGTAAAAACTACTCAAATATTATTCATCTCAAATATGCCTATTACAAATGTTGGCTATGTATTTATAGCTAAAAGAAGCAACATACTAGGCTACACAAACAAAAGAAAGCATAACACCTATATAGCCATATAAAATATCATATGAAATTAAATGGCTTTGAAGTTCAACATGATCAATGGCTCAGCTTCGGCGTCATACTACCGGGGTAGGAGGAACTTCAGGCCCATAGGAAGATGTCTGGTTGGCCACAAGGCGGTGGGTTTGGTTGGCTAAACCGGTTTGGATATTTCCACCCGGTGTTATTCGTCCCATTTTGGAGAGACTTCCACATAACCTGGAGACGATGAAAAATGAGATAGCTGTCAAACTCTTTTGGTATCTTTAGTAGCTCATTCAAACGGCACTCTTCACGAGTTGAATTGAACTTGACGCAAAATGGATCAACTATGCACATATCAGTATCCACAGAGATTACATCTAAGAATTTGGTGTCGGAATGTGTAAATGTACCAAGGTCGTTGTTGTGGTCAAATTTGTTCATATCAATTCCATTATCAATGAGGGAGAGAGCATTCATTGCCTTATCATGAATGATATGCATGAATAACTCCGATTGGGCATCCTTCTTGCTCTCGTCGCCATCATATGCGGGTTGATCAAAGTCAAGAATTCCGTCAAACATGTCGTCATCATACACGTCATAAACAGGATCATCGTAGAGAGGCAAAGACGATGATTTTTGCAACAAGTCTTCAAATCCGTCGAAGCTGGACTCGATCAAGGGTGGGGTGGAAGATTGACGAGGTGGTCCTCCAAACACATTGTTGTAGGAAGAATGGATCTGATCATCTAAGATGCCCTCGTCGTCATCATCATCGGTTGGTAAGGATTCTATGCTTTTCCTCTGTTCGAGCCTTGACATGCGTTGTTTGAGTCGAATAATTTCTCCTTGAAGATCTTCTATTTCGGTTTCTTGCAACATGCGTCGAGGAGGCATCTTAGAAGAAGAAGAGAGCCTGCTGGCGTTCAGCGATGTGCGTGAGGTCTAGAGAACAGGGATGGCGAGCGGGCTTCCTTGCGTGCGTGAGGAGCTGGCGATTGATCGCGAGCCGTAGAGAGATCGAGTGAGAGAATTTTTTTTTTTTGGGCTCCTGCGTGCGGCAAACAGCAAATAAGAGATCGGGAGACTTCCCTCGGCTGAGGAGATCTGTGGGCGAATTCGAACGAACCGAGAGGGAGTGACAAGAAACTGCAACCTGGACTTGTTGCAAGAACGCTGTTTGGAGGAGGTATAGTAAAAGGAATCCGGTACTTTAATAATTCTTGAGGTTGCTGTCTGGCGCTAGACCCAGAGATGGCTGTGTGGAAATTGGTTGGGCGTGGGTGGTGGCCTCGATGAAATCTGAATGTGTCCGAAGACGATTTCACCTTTCTTGGATGGATTTGAAAACCGGACAGCAGCAAGAATGAATTCAAAGAAATTTGGTGGTAAGTCTTGTTATGCTATAGCGGGTGAAGTAGGTACTTCCTTTAAGAACTAACAGCTCTGTTAGTTGCTATCCAAGACTTGAATAGCTAAGCAGTGAAAGAAGCTTGCTGTATTTTTGCATTTCTTGACTTGTTATGGATGTTTGGAGGAAATCATTTGGAGAAGATAACAACAGGAATCCAGCGGCGGAAGACGACAGCACCCTTCTTCTGGGCCGCAGTTCTTGACTGCTTGAAGAGAAAGAAACCGCCCAAATGAAGAAAGGAAGAGATGGAAACCTGTTTCACGGACGAGACACACGAATGGACGAAAATCACGCCCAACACTCTTCCGGGACGGATATCACGGCTGCAGGAAACGAGAAGAACCTGATGACGCCAATCCAGACACTTGGGGGATTGGCTCTGATACCAAATGACACCGGCCAGGTAGGGGTCTCGACGAATCCACGTCGAGGATCCGGTGACGGGACCAAGAACTCCTTCTTGGGGGAGGGATCACCACCTGAAATCCTTCAGGATACAGAAACCCAAAAGCAGTGTAAAAACTACTCAAATATTATTCATCTCAAATCTGCCTATTACAAGTGTTGGCTATGTATTTATAGCTAAAAGAAGCAACATACTAGGCTACACAAACAAAAGAAAGCATAACACCTATATAGCCATACAAAATATCATATGAAATTAAATGGCTTTGAAGTTCAACATGATCAATGGCTCAGCTCTGGCGTCATTTTCTACTGTTTTTGTTGTTTTGTGTGGATTTTGGTAGACAAAGCTCGCTGTTTTCCGAAGTTTGATGGGAAATACTTGAGATCTACAAGTGTTTCCTATCAAGCTGCTATCTAAATATTTATCATTAAAGGCATTTTGTCACATAACCGTTTCCAAATCTAATGTAATATCCCGTACGCGGGGTCCCATTGTGTGAAGAAGTCGAAGGAGGCGAGGAAGACGAAGAAGATAAAGTGGATGAAAGAGCTTGTTTCATTGCTTATAGGTGTGAAGTCGTAGAGGACAGTTGTCAATGGGGATTTGTTTTTACTGGAGCCGTTTTAGTCGTGAGCTACGTACAGATGAAGCTGAATCGTTCTGTCGGTTGAAAGATGAAAGAAGGGGTTTGTCAAGGAACTTCCATTTGGAGTATAGGGCTTGTCTCTATGAAAGCCGAGAGAAAGGTAGCGAGATCATGCTTTAACAACAATTCCTCGTTTGGAATAGGCACCTGTGATCAATCCAACTTAGGGGGAGGACGCATGCGTGAGTGTTAGGGCTCGAGATTGGTAGTTGGTAAAGTTTATTTTTATATATTTTATGTAATACTTAGAAAAAGAATGTTTAATTTATATAAACTTAAAATTTTATCATATGCCCAATTATTATTTATTAAATTATTTATGAGAAATTTAGAATAAAAATAGTAAATACTATTAAGGAAGTTTAATTTTAATTTTATATTTTTTAAAATAATTTAGAAATATTAATTTTAAAATAAAAATTAATTAATATGTATATAGAGCATATTTAAATTTGTATATGAGATTAAAGTTATGTTATTATGTTATAATAGTAAATTAAATTTAGAAGAATCGAATTTATGAGCGAACGATAAATTATATAGAAAAGGTAAGACTATATTTAAGTAGTTATTTAAAGAGAATTTATTAGATATATAAACTTTATTTTAGAAATTTATAATAAAATATGATAAATTGATATTTAAATGAGAGATTATGATATTTAAATAAGATTTTGATTTTAATTGAAAATGCTAATTTGGAGAATTAATTATACAAATAATGAATTATATGATGAGTGATAATTGACATGTTATTAATTTACTCATTAGAATATTTTAAAATTCAATTCTAATGAGTAAATTAACTAATTAGAGGATTAAGAGAAATTCTAATTTTAACATTTTAAAGATAAGGTTTTTATATAGGTGTTAAGGTGACGTCAACGTTATAATGATTAAGGTGGATTGTCATGGCATTATATTTCAAGGTGGTTACTCATGCTTCTATTTTTTAGTAATAATGTTGATTTCTTTAATCTAATTTATTGAATTACTTAATATTGGCTAATCAAATGATTATTGTCAAATTTTAACATTTCTTTTTTTTTGTGAATGATCATATTGAATTGATTAAAAGTTAGCATGATTATTTATCATATGCACACTAAAAAGTTTTGAATGATAAATGAATGAAATGAATATATAGAAATGTATGAATATGCATGTTGAATGATGGAGCACACTCTTTTGTGGTATTGGTTGGGGACACAATGTACTCGTGCACGTAAATATAAATAATTATGAAAAGGAAAAAGGAAATGGAGTATCTTCACTGATACTATTTTGGACAGTAGCTCCTATGAATGTTGTATTATTTATGAGAAAGGATAAAAATATGGATAAAGATATGATATATACAAAATATTGATGGTCATGTTTAAAATGAATTTAAATAGAATTACTTTATGTTTGAAAATGAGCATGCATATTATTTCAAAGACTTTGTGTTACTGTAATTTAGAAGAATGATTTATTCACCGAGTTCTTTTTAAATCACTATTATTTTTCAATAACATTCACATGTTTATTTAAATAACTTAAAATGAGTAAAAGAGAAAATAATATGTATTGCAAGCGAGACACTGCAAGAGAAAGGTATTTATAGCTTTTGACTTTAAAAATTTTCAACTTTTAGTGGCTCTTTCAATTTATTGGAGATAGTTTTAGTAAATACAATAACAACAACAAAAAAGAAGCCTTTGTCCCTCTACGTGGGGTCGCCTACATGAATCCTTTTTCGCCATTGTGTCCGATTAAAAGTCAAATTCTCATTTAAATCTAATAAAGAAAGATCATTTCTAATATTTTCTAACCAAGTCTTTTTAGGTCTACCTCTACATTTCTTAACATAAGTCAAATCTAATACCTCAACTTTCCTAACCGGGTCATTGGAAGGCCTCGGTTTAATGTGACCAAATCATCTAAGGCGACTCTCTCTAATCTTATCCATAATAGTTAACGAAATTAAATTTCACACTCAATACTCTTTCATCTTGACTTTCTCAAGGCGCAAATTAATTTCAAAGGCATTCAAGCAGGAAAAGAATAAATCAATGCATTGGAGATTATCATCAAAGGCTCATCATCATATTTTTGGTTTTGGATTCTAAATTTCATAGTTTTCTAGTTTACACATAAAGAAAATGAATTTATATATGAGAAAAGCATCAAAATAGTTCATAAACTCTTTATGAAGGACCAAAATGGTCCCTAACTATATTAAAATACATTTTGGTTCCTCAAGTCTTTAAAAAAATAATCAAAATAGTCTCATGATAGGACTATTTTGCTTCCTCTTTAGAGAGTTGAGGGATCAAAATGATCCTTTAATATAATTGAGGACTATTTTTGTTTTTCATAAAATCCATAATATACCTACCCGACATGAATCCAAATTGATTTTGAGAAACATTAGTATCACGCCGAAACCTATGCCCCATAACTCGCTCCCATAGTTTTAAAGTATGACACATTAACTTAATTCCTCTATAATTCGCACACTCATGTGCATCACCTTTATTCTTAAAAATAGTAATTAACACACTCATTCTCCACTGATCTGACATCTTTTTAGTCTTTAAAACAATATTCAAAAGTTTAGTAAGCCAAGAAATTCCTTAATCTTCTAAGCATTTTCACATCTCTATTGGAATATCATCAGGTCCAACAACTTTTTCACACTTTATTTTCTTTAAAGTCTCTCTAACTTCGGTTCTACTTATACGCCGATAAAAACAAAAATCTTTATTTTCATTTAGGGTGATAAATTCACTAAAGTCAATCGTACTTTCACATTCTTCACTAAAAGGTTTAGCAAAATACCTCATCCACATTTGTTGAATATCTTCTAAGAAAAGTATTTTTTGATCTTCATCCTTAATACACTTCACTTGACTAAATCCTTACTACTCCTATCTCTTTGTTTGGCTAACTTATACATATATCTTTCTCCCTCCTTAGTATCTAATCTATTATATAAATCATTAGAAGCTAAGCTCTTTGCATCGCAAATAGCTTTTTTAGATTCCTAATGAGCCTCTTTATAATTTTCCCAATTATCAGAATTTTTACATCTAAACCAATTTTTATAGCAAATCTTTTTATTTTTTTATCTTTTCTTGCACATTTGGATTTCACCACCAACTATTTTTACTATTAAGAGCTTTTCCCTTCGAAACTCCATGCACATCTTTTGCAATATTCTTAATATCACAAGGCATTTTTTCCCACATAATATTGACATCCTCATGCAGACAGAATTTTAAGATCTAAAATCTTACTCACAAAAATACTTTTGTTAATATTCTTTAAATGTCCCCATCTAATCCTAGAAAATCATTTTACTTTATTTTTTTATTTTTTGTCTTTTTATCTTAAAGTTCAAAACTAATAATCGATGTTGGATACTTAAATTTTTACTTGAAATAACTTTATAATCTTTACAATCTAAACGATATAATTTTCTTATAAGAAAATAATCAATTTGTATTTTATTATATCTATTTTTATATGTGATAAGATGCTGATCTCTTTTCTTACATAAGGTATTAACTATTAAGAAATCATAAGCTAAAAAAAAATCTAATATAGTCTTACCACATTTATTTGTCGTTTCAAATCCATGGCCACCATGGATGCTTTTAAAATCATCTACCTCTCTACCAACATATCCATTTAAATATTCTCTAATAAAATTTCTTTCTTCAAGAGGTATATTTTGTATTAATTCTTCTAAGTAATTTCAAAATTTTAGTTTTGAACTCATATTCAAACCTACTTGAAGAACGTAATCACTTATAATATTAATAATCTTAGTATCAACAATAATCTTTAAAGCTGTAATTCTATCTTCAATTCTGTTAATTTTTGTAATATTATTCTTCAAACTCTTATCTATAATCACACTTATATCATTTTTAGTACGACTCCTACCCGAATACTAAAGTTGATATCATAAACTATTAATCTCTTTAGCTTTCTCTCCAACCCATTTAGTTTTTTGAATGCACAAAATATTTATCTTCCTATGAATCATAATATCTATTAATTTTATTAATTTTCCTATAAGGGAGCCTATATTCCAAGTTCCTATCCTAAATTTAGTTTCATGGACTTGCTTCGTTGCCCACATCCGTCCTTGATGCGGGAACCCTTGCCTATTTAACAATGCACCCGGGCCTCGGTGCAGTGGCCCTTGCACACTTGTCACTGTATTCAAGCCATACAACGCGTCACTTCCAGGGGATACCCTAATATTAACACAATTTTTTAAAGGATTCATGTATGATTATTCGACAAGTTTTACGCTGGCTGTCGACTACCTAACGCAACCATCCACTTTTCTCGTTCAGGACTTGGGACATGACAATGGCAGTGTTAGATAGTTTTAGTAAATAAATAAAAAAATCAATTATCCGACAGTTTGTTCCCATATCATTAATTCGAGCCTTCAGGTCGTGTCCTGACATCTAACCCTTTGGGTTGGTAATTGTTTTACATTATCTTTATGCACATGGGTATAGTGTTACCATTCAATACCAAAAGGGTTAAATTTTATCCATGAACATACACAAGCATTCACTCTTATATAATATATTTTCTTGCATTCTTTTCATCATATATTTATTTACTTAATATCTTTTACTTGAAATATCATGAAATAGTTATTTCAAGATTCAAAATATCAAGAGTGCTCGGTGACATTCGTATCAATATGATGATTTCTTAAATGAAAAAAAAAATTCTTAATGCATACAAGGGTTGTAAAAATTAATGCATTAGATATGTCAATTTAGAAGAGTGAAATTAATTACTACAAAATTGGATATAATCATCCACCTCAACTTGAAATGGATTGATTTTTGCTTAATCCTTGAAGGTTGCATATTCTATCATGATATCCTTGCAATGTAAGATTTTGTTGAATTTATTTAATTACTTTACGATCACAAGTTTCATTATCATAATTTTACTAATTTTTCTCATTATATTAAGTGGTGAGGTTTGCAATGTTTTATGGCGTAGAATGTGGGCCATTAAAAGAAGCATAAAATTAAGATAAGTATAGTAGATATGAGGATGCTCAGGTGGATGATTGGCTTTACACTTTGAGATAGCTTGTGTGATGATTATATACGTGAAAAGTTTGGAGTAGCTCCAGTGACAAATAAGATTTGAGAGAGTTGTTTTAGATGATTTGGTCACTTAAAATGAAAGCCTTCTGATGATCCTGTTAGCAGAGTATATGTATTATATCCTACATATGTTATAAAATATAGAGGTAGACCTAAAAAGGCTTGCTTAGAAATTATTAAAAATGACTTTTTACTAGATTTGATGAGAATTTGATTCTTACAATGGAGAAAAAAGATTCATGTAGCTGATCTTACATAGTGGGATAAAGGTTTCTTGTTGTAGTTATTGTAATTCATTATATTTTGTTTTCATCTTATATTATAAAAAAACAATTATTAATTCCTATAAACTTTATAGCTCAAATTTTTTTATTTCATTCCATTATAATTTCTTAATTAATTATATTATATAAAATAAAATAAATTTAATATCCCTAAAATTAGTTTCATAATATAAATTTACAAAATTTAAATTTAATTAATTTCTAAAATTGAAGATATATTAAAATTATATTCATCAAATCTTTAAAAGATTTGGAAAACATTTCTTTAAAATTTCCTTACAATTATTTATATGTATAATTTTCTCCTCTTCTTCTTCCTCATTTTTTTAATAAAAACCTTAGAAATTGTTTTTTTGGTGGAAAACTAGAATTAAGAAGCATATATTGTAAAAGATGACTTACCTCTTTAGCTTGAGAATGGAAAAGGAAAGAAATGTTAGGCATTGTCTTGGAAATTGCCACCTTATAGCATTTGCTTGCGCTTGCTCACTCCTAGATGTTGGCCTGGCCTTGGCTATCCATCTCACTATCTCATTTTTTTTCTCTTACTCATGGCCTCCTCATCTATCCCTCGTTCTTTTACATGCAATTAAGTTGGCGCAGGCGCACAAATGCCTTGTGAATGAAAATTGTGGGGTACTGGTTTAACCAAGTATTTTCTTATTTCGGTTGGATTACATCAAGGATCATCCTTAAGACCATATCTTTTTTGCTTTAGTCATGGATGTTCTCACTAGAAATTTGCAAGAGGATGTATCTTGGTGTATACTTTTTGCTGATGATATTTTTCTTGTTGATAAGACTAGAGAGGGAGTTGAAGATAAACTTAAATTATGGAGGTCAACTTTAGAGCCTAAAGGTTTTCGCTTGAGTAGATCTAAAACTGAATATATGGAATGTAATTTTAGTAGCAATAGATCATGTGAGGGGATTGTGACTTTGGACAATCATGTCATTAATAAAAGTACACATTTTAGATATCTTGGATCTATTGTTCAGAGTGATGGTGAAATAGACGTGGATATTATCAGCAGAATTCAAGTTGGATGGTTAAAATATATTAGGCTTGTTGTGCGATAAAAAAGTCCCCCTCAAACTTAAGGGAAAATTCTAAAAGATGGTGGTGAGACCTGCAATGCTTTATGGTGTTGAATACAACAACAACAACAACAACAACAACAACAACAAGCCTTTATCCCACTACGTGGGGTCGGCTACATAAATCCTTTTTCTCCATTGTGTTTTATGGTGCCGAATGTTGGCCATTAAAAGAGAAGCATAATACTAAGTTAAGTGTTGCAGAGATGAGGATACTTTGGTGGATGAGTGACTTTACCCTTAGAGATAGGTTACGAAATGAGCATTCACGTGAAAAGGTTGGAGTAGCTCTAGTGGAAGATAAGATTAGAGAGATTCGCCTTAGATGGTTTGGTCAAATTAAACGGAGGCCTTCTGATGACCCTGTTAGGAAAGTTGAGGTATTAGATTTGACTTATGTTAAAAAAGGTAGAGATATACCTAAAAATATATTGTTAGAAAATATTAGAAATGATATTTCTTTATTAGATTTAAATGAAAATTTGACTTTTAACATGACACAATGACGAAAAATGATTCATGTAGCCGACCTCACGTAGTGGGACAAAGGCTTGTTGTTATTGTTGTTGTAATTAATTTTTATTTAAATAAGTTTACTTAGAAAATTTGTTTATTATGAATTAATATTAACTAAATAAATTCTTTTTTGGGTTATTACAATAATATATTTTCTTAATCAATGATATCCTCCTTTTTTTTACTCCACCTCTTGTATTTCCATATATATGGGCACTAGAAATATAATGAAATAATCAATCTATTTCCAAACGCCTCTCGATATGATATTAGTGAGTTCACTCAACCCTACTTTCACAATCTTGCCTTTTACATCATTCTCAAACCTAGATATTGGTCTTTCCCATACCTCTTTTTGCTTGTGTTTGCTTGCAGTTGCCTTCTGCTTCATTCTCAAATCCTATGCTTGCTATTCTTACTTGTCCCATGCTTCTTCGGTCATTTATTGTGTTTGATTGTTGCATTCAATCGCTTGCTCACAAATTGCCCTTATTGCTTCGCTCAACTATTATGCTTAACTCTCCCTTGCATCGATGTTTAAAATTGCGTAATCGGGTATTGAGACGTTTTTCGTTTGTGAGGCGAGGTGTAAGCCTCAAGGCGTGAGCCTCAAAATCAAAAGATTGCGTAAACACAAAATGATAAAATTTTTATATACTAATGAGCAAAAAATATAAAACATAAAAATGCACAAGTTATGAAGTGAAATCAAAATATCTCAATAATAAGACAATACAAAATATAGTTCAACTCAAATTTTATCTTTCCCAAATCACAATATTCTTTTCATTAATATATAATTCAAAAAATAAATAGCAATGAATACAACAATATGTCGGGCAGCCGGGGGTCCAAGGGGGTGTTGCTTCCTGGCGGGGTTCGACCTGGAACAAATTTTTATTGTAAGAGTAATTTTGAAGTTTTGCTTATTTTTAAAGTTTGTAAGTCGTTTGTATGGAAAGATACCGAGCGGTACGGAACATATACCTCGCAGTACCGAGCATGTACCTAGTGGTACCAAGCATTGTTGTACTGAGTGGTACCGAGCAGTACCGAGCATGTACCTAGTGATACTGAGCTATTCCAAGCAGTACCGAGCATACAGATCAATTGTGGAATCTTATTAGGTTAGGTCTTTTTTTTTTTTAATTTTAAGAGGCGGATGCCTCTAAAACATGAGGCGAGGCGCGCCTCAGTGAACATGAGGAGTACGCCTCAATGCCAGCTCTCATTGTGTAGGCTTTGAAGCTTAAAAATCTGAAATTGTGCTGAGGCGCGCCTCTTATTGTGCAATTTTAAACCATGCTTTGCACTAGTGGTCGCCTTCTTGCACTTACCATCCTATCATTTGCCTTTGTTGTGGCAATTGTGCACCTACTCTCTCTAAAGAAGACACCACCACTTACTGAATGCTACCTGCTTGCACCTCCTTTTGAGCCCTAAGTTGCTCATGTGCATTGACTCTCCCAAATTTCATAACCAATTTTGAATGATAAAGTTGACTAAATTGATTTTTTTTAGTGGCTAATGGAGTTGGACCAAAAATTTAAAGATCTTGTTGGAACAATGCATGCAATGAATATCATGTGAATATGAGTTCTTTGTCCATTCCTATATTTGAATTCCATATCATTCTCCTAGTAATTGTATCATGAGTTTTGATGTCAGGCTAATGCAAACACGTTTTGTGAATGTCATTTTTTCCCTTTTTTATTAGTGTATAATTCTCCTACCACTTAAATGTTATAACACCCCACAATACCCCTTAACAGTTCTGAGAGTATTACTAACATAAACATAACTTTCTCAACAATCAATCATATAATAGTTTTGAACATTTGAAAATTTTTATAAAAGATCAAACAGTTTTCATTCATCACATCAACGAAAGCACCTAATAAATTTAAACTTCAAAAAGACATACTTACAGAACCACTAAGAAATCCAAAATAAAATTCAAAGTAATACATTACAGAATTGTCGACATACCTTAAATGTAGACACAAACACTTTAAATACAAAAAGATAACACAAAAGAACTTTCAACCTAATCAGAATGACTTTATCCTTTTCTTTACCTGTAATAACAATCAGTATGGAATAACTGGTGAACTATGATGCTCAATAAGATATACACATTAAATAACAATTACATTGCATTATAAATTACATGAGTTAAATCATCAGTTAAATCATGACAAGAAAATCTCATACAATGCAATTAGTATTAATCTTCTTCTTTCATTGTAGACTATACTGAATATCAACTTTAGACTTTTAAAATATCGGCATACTTTTATAAATATATTTAATAGAGCCAAGGTAAAACTGACATTATCGTCATTGAATTACATAGAGGTCCCTTTTGTCTCATTAAGAGTCTCTTTTGCCCCACCTGCTATACAGGTACCATATTTTATGGGTTCTTTTTGCCCCACATACAATACAAGTTTCATAGTTGGGTTTTTTTTGCCCACATGATAATATAGAAATCATATAATAAACCAGCCAATCTTTATTAATTTGATATTCAACATAATTCAACTATGATTTTGCTAAGTATAAATGCATCTATCTATTAATATTATAGCTTTTCGATAATTATAATAATTTGAATGTTATTTTTTTACTTTCCTGTTGGTTGATTTATTTATACATAATACACATGTTTATTTGTTTACTGAATGGGCATTAGAAATGTTTGCTTTTTTTTTTTAAAGGTTTGTCACTTGCTTTCATTTGGGGGTGGCCTGGATATGTGTTGTGCGGTACTCTTAAGATAGCTAAGATTTCTACTGATTAAAAAAAATCTAAATAAAAAAGTCAATTATATGATATGCCTTTTTTGACAAAAATTGCATGGCTTACTCAAATAAGCTACACTTTCAAATGAAAAAAAAAAAAAAAAGAAATGATCAAGCATGACCAATGTGCCTCATATAGAAATGCCTCACTTAAGGATTAGATAATAAAAAATCTGCATTCATTGAGTCAGCATATGCATACTCACGTGATTAGGCTTCTTAATTTAAAAGTGAAGTTATAAGTCCTATCTTCTAAATCAAAACATTCACCCTAATCTTTATATGCATGAAGACTAGACCTTATGATTTTAAAAGCATTTAGCTGAGTTTAGCTGGTAGTCCTTTTCAGGCAGAGTTGTAAATCTAGAGGTCAGGGGACTAATGCCTTATATGAGGTATAAGGTTGTAAGTATCTTGCAAACCGTTAGATGTAGGACACCTTAGCTCTAGGATCCGAGGCTATTATTGGCTCCAATCATGTCATAAGCTATCACCTTTCTGACTTTCTAACCCGTGTTGCTGGAATATAAATCCCAACTTTCTAAAATTAAATTATTCAACTCAAATGAAAGTCTAATTTTAAAATATAAAGCCAAGGATAGGATAGTAGGATAGTTTGAGTATCTTTGAGTTTTCTCAGAATCAAGTACTACATTTTCCTTCTTTGACTTCCATTCTTAAAATATGATATAAAGTTGATTACACCACCTTTAAAATTCTCAAAGACCAAATCTTTGAACATGTATCTCAAACTTAAAATTGAAAATATTAATCAATGTTTTGATGATTTTAAAGAAATCATTAGTTTAATAAAAAATATTCTCATGTAAGAAATATTTGAGATGTAATTAATTATAGGGGTTTGCCCTTATAGGCATATGTAGGTATCCATACTTCATAATAAAATAAATCATATTCAACCAAATATTAAATAGGGGAAAATCTCTGTTGAAATATAAAATTATGAATTTTATTGTTGAGTCAATAGCGAAATAATATTTTCGTCCTTCGAGATTATATATTATTTTCTATGCCGTACTTGATCAAATTTCCGATGACAAATTTTCTCCTACACCATGTGATGTTTCTGATCATAAATGCCTAATAGCCAAATAGAGTGGCAAACCTGAGCATATTGCTCGTATTCTAGCCATTGCAGATGATGGAATTGGCCTAAAGTTTTGAAGATCCTCATGGAACATTACGTATTTCCAATAAATGTGAAAGGGCTTCTATGTTTATTTTTTATATGTTTAATCCTATAATATTCTCCTTTTAATTGTTAAAGGCATATTAGAGTGAGTTTAGTTTTGCATGAAGTGGTTAACAAATCTATTGATGTAGAAATATCAAATATATTGTTGTTGAAATATTAAGTGATTGACCCTCAAAGCTCAAGTATTTTGGATTAAAATATGCTTTTTCATAGGTGTATATAGTCCAATTTTGATTCCTCTTTAGTTCACTCTCTAAAATGAGTTTGATAGTTAGAACATCTACATCAACTTTGGCTCCCTTTGTTTTACTCTGTAATATTAATTGTCTCTTGAGTTCTAGTATCAAGCTAAAAAACACCTTTATAACTTAGGATGAGGTTTCTATTGTTTGGGTGCAAGTGTTCTTACCCTTATATCATCTCTACCTTTTTGGTTGAAATAAAATTCCTAGCGTAGAATAATTATTTAGAGCTAATTCAATTCATTTCTGATGACCAGAATTCTTTTTTTTTTTTGTCCTGGAGATATACTTTTATATTGATCCTTCAGTAAGGCATAGATCCTTACGGTGCCTTGCCATTTAGAATCTTATAATTTTTGTTTGCATCTTTTATTTTGCAGGAAATTAATTAAGTCATTTATCCAAGGCTTTCTTCCTGGTATTGCACTAAAGATTTTTCTTATCCTACTGCCAACAATATTGATGCTCATGTCCAAGTTTGAAGGATTTGTGGCGTTATCAATTCTTGAGCGAAAATCAGCATCAAAATATTATCTCTTTTTACTTGTAAATGTTTTCCTGGGAAACATAATTACTGGAACTGCTTTTCAGCAACTCAACACTTTCATTCACCAGTCGGTTAATGAGTATGATCTCTTGCCTCCTTCCTACCTAACAATAGAACACACTAGAATGACTACCAAAAAATATCTTTTCTTTCTGCTCAAACTGTTTTTATCTACTTGCAATATATATATATATATATATATATATATATATAGAGAGAGAGAGAGAGAGAGAGAGAGAGAGGGAGAGGGAGGGATTTCTATAGTCTCAAACTGTTTTTATTTTCAGTCTTCCATCTAAATTATTGGTATATAGTTCATTTTAAAAGCAATTCGGTCAGTAATTAATCATGTGCATGCCTGTCTTATCTTCAAAGCTTGAACTGACTTCAGCAATTGCACTGGAATATGCTTTCAGTTTTCTACAATAAAAAGTGTATTTGAAGCCCCGATTTATGTTTTTTTTTTTTGGTTTATGCCTATTAATGTTTTTATCTATGTTACCAACCCCAAATAGTTGAGATAAGGCTAATGATGATGAAGAATGCTTTTCTTTGACATTTTTAATTAATGTTTTGATTAGACATTCTTAATGAGAAAAAAAAAACATATATTTTTGCTTTTTGGTCTCTAGTCCTAAAAGTTCCCCAATTTCTCAATGTGTTTATGATCTCTATGAAGTTCTAATATTTGGAAGTAGGAGTGCATTTAGGTGAAAGCTTTGATACTTAGAAATTGCAGCTGCAACTTCATATCTTTTGTATGTTAATTGCATTTCTTCAATCGATCCTAATAAATCTAAGCACCATTCCCATGGTAAAGAAATATATTTGCAACTATGATTAAAGCTTGGAGTATTGATTTTTCTAATATTTTAATTCTTAAACAAGCAATTGCTGAAAATTTTGCGATTCTTTAATGTTGCTATGGTATGCGTACTACTATTGTTTTTTTCCTTGTTTATGTATGGCTACCTAACATTTTGATTCTTGATTTCACACTACAGCTTTCCAAGGATCATAGGCGTAGCAATTCCAATGAAAGCGTCATTTTTCATAACTTTTGTCATGGTTGATGGCTGGGCTGGAGTTGCTGGGGAGATATTAAGATTAAAACCTTTGATAATCTATCATTTGAGAAACTTTTTTCTTGTAAAGACTGAAAAAGACAGAGAAGAAGCAATGGAGCCTGGTAGTTTTGATTTTGGATCATCTGAACCACAGCTACAGTTGTATTTCCTTCTTGGTCTCGCCTATGCTGTGGTTACACCGTTCTTGCTTCCCTACATATTAATATTTTTTGGACTGGCATATCTTGTATTTCGTCATCAGGTAAGCATCTGGTATTTCAAGATAATTTTTGTTGTTTATGAAAACACTCATTCATTTCTGGTTGGTCATTTTAAATTGTCTCATCATTTGATTGTTCCCAGAAACTTGTTACCTCTATCATGTTTCATATTTGGCTCATTTCTATGACGGACATAAACTTGCACTTCTATTCTTCTTGAGTCGGGTCTTGTCTGAAAACTATTTTCTTTCTTTTGCCTAATGTTTTATAGAAAAGAGTTGTTCTATGATGTAATCACATGATTTATAGATAGATAGATAGATTTTTTTTTCTATTCTTTTTACTCTTAACTTCTTTAAATTGAAGATGGATAGATAGGAAAAAGAATCAAAATGGTCCCTTAATTTTTTATGAAGGACCAAAATGATCATCAACTATATTAAAGGACCGAAATGATCCCTTTACTCTTTATTGAAGATCAAATTGGTCCCTAACTATATTAAAGGGACTATTTTGATGCCGCTTTAAAGAGTTGAGGTACCAAAATGATCATTTAATATAATTGAGGATCATTGTGGTCCTTTCTAAAGAGTTAAAGGACCATTTTGATTATTCTCTCTCTCTCTCTGTCTCTCTCTATATATATATATTGAATGATAGAGTCACTTAATCTCACACTTCTTTCATCATCCATCAACAAATTTAAATGATTTAGGTTTAAAATAGCCAAAAAAAAAAATAACTTTAGTAATTGTTCTTTGCTCCAATGACTTGTGGTTATTTAAATCATAGATAAATAAAAATTTATGATGGATCTGTGCTCTTACAACAAATTCAAATATAGATGAAATACTTCAAATTTTTTTATTTAAGATGCATTATTTTCAAAGAAAAGGAAGATTGAGGTTAGGCCAAAGCCCTCTCAATTTGCTCAGTCTTCTCAGTCTGGGGTGTCTACATAGAAAAAGCCTAGATCCAGCAATTCTGACACCAGTGCTTCAGAATTTTATTTGTCCAGCCCTCAATCTAAGAAGACTGAGCAAACTGAGAGGGTTTTGACCTGCCCTTAATCTTCCTTTTCTGAAAGTCCCTCCTCTTTTGAGTTGCCTGTAAGTCCATCTCGATCGTTCTGGCTCTTTCCACCAAAGTAGAATAATCTTCAATTCCAAAAGGTATGAGAGGCTGCCTTATTATGTCATTCAGTCCAGTTAGGAAGCGGTGTCACTTGTCTTCAGCATTAGGTATCAAGTGAGGGGTAAACCTGGACAACATTGTGAACTCTGTCTTATACTGAGAAATAGATTGATCTCCTTGAACTAATATGTTGAACTTATCATGCATTTGTCTCTTGACTGACATAGGTACAAACCAGTCTCTATATACTTTCATGAACTCTTCCCAGGAGACTTGACTGCTAGATCGCCCTCCAAAAGTCTCTTGCAACTGACTCTGTCACCACCTTTCTGCCTCACCATCAAAGGCATAAGTAGCGAGTGTCACCCTCCTATCTTCCGGGCAAAACATGCCCTCCAAAATCTTCTCTATTCGCATCAGCCAATCTTCAGTCTTTATAGGTCCACTTGAAAATAACAGAGGCTTCATATCTTGAAAAAGCTTCATGTTCTTATCCATAGAACTATTTTCATTGTCACTGGCCTGAGTTTTAGAGTTCTTTATCATCTGAGTCATTGTTGGCATCATCTGAGCAAATAACTCCATAGTGGTACTATCATTATTCATCTAAGGTTATGCTACTACTGGTAGCTCCCTCCCTTCCTAACCATCAATGCCATCAATGCCATCCTAACCATCAATGCCATCAATGACATTCTGCTTAAGATCCATATTCCTGAGATGAAACATAATAATCATAAGGCGAAAATTCATAAAATTCACGCTTCCTATACATTCTAGGAATCATATAATTTTTCTATAGGCTCTTTCATTGATTAGTATTAAACCCTTCGCTCTGATATCACTCTTGTCACGACCTGGCCCGGCTAGCCCGAATTAACGGGACGGGAACAGACAGGTTTACGAAAAAACACATAAAATAATTAAAATATAACAATTCATATCATAAAAGGTATAAACTTAAATGTCATACAAACAACTTATGAAAGAGTCACTAAATCATCAACATAAAGTTTTCCAATAATATCTTCAAAACACAACCATGAAAAATATATACATGAATATAAACATAAACTCTAATAAACTCCTCATTATAAACCACTGACTCATACACATAACAGAAAATATAAAACCTTTCTTCCTAAGGTCCTTTACGACGATAGGTGTACTGTCGTTTTGTTGCATTCACTTCTTAACACTATCTCTCAAAAAACATTTCCAATAGTAGGATAAACTAATGCTTAGCAGGTGATAAACATTTTTCTTAAATTCATTAACTATTTTTAAACATGCATTAAGCAGAAATTGAAACAATAAAATATCATAATAAATATTTGTAGGCATAAATTATAAGATATTTCCATAATTATTTTTTGAAACATTTTCCCTTAATTTTTTTCTTTCTTTTTCATAAACTTTTCTTTCTTTAAATCATTCCATTGAATGCATAAATTACATAATCATAATATATAATAAGCACCCGTCCCAGAAGTACCAGAGTTTTGTAATGATCAGGTACACAGTCATTGACCATTCCTTTATCATTTGGCTATGAAGAACCCTATTATCATTTGGCTCCGTAGAATCTCTTTATCATTTGGCTCCGTAGAACCCCATTACCATTTGGTACTCCGGGTCATCATGCACATGTGATGCGACCAAAAAATATAGGGGACCCTATATTTTTTGGTCACAAAAGAAGATCCCTAAACTTGACAAAAAGAAGAGATTACTTAGAAATTTTAGAACAAATTCTTACATTTTAAATAAAAGTAAGAAGAAGAAATTAAAAGACTACAAATGATGATTTAACAAACTTCGCAATTAAAAGTCACCCTAAAGTTGCTGCACTTGGAAGAAAGATACAGGTGGAGTGGCACTTGCGGAGAGACGAAGAGATTAGAAGCCAAGAAGAAGGATGGAAAGAGCCCGCAGGATTTTCGGAGGGGATGAGAAAGAAGACGGACAAAGCTCGCAAGCTTTTCCAATAACCCGCAGGTTACATTCCAAAAATCACATAACATTCACTCACTTTCAAACATTACAAGTCCCCCATATATATAGGTATGAAAGGGAATATTAAAAGACACATAACATTAATTTTCATAGGAATTCTAAACATCACATAGCATTAAAACACCTAATTGCTTTTCATGGAAAAACACAACCCAAGCCAAGGAACCGAAGTGGCAACCACGGGAACCAAGGAAACCGCCCGGAACCAAGGAGTTACGGTCACGGGAAAGAGCCCAGGCACGGAAAACCAGCAGCCGACCGGAATCCAAGGGGGCAAAGACACTAAAAGCCATGGTGGAATTCAAGGAGCCACACATGGGAAAATAAAACATCAATCTTGGAATTCCAAAAGCCTTTTTGGAACCCAAGAGACACCATAACTTAAAACATTAAAAACTATAATAAAAGTGCATTAAATAAAAGATAAATATGAACTAAAACTTAGCTAATAATGAGCTAACCTCTGTCCAATAAATGAACTAAAAATCAGCTCATAAATGAGCTAAATTCCAGCTCAAAATTCTTTGAGCTTGAAGACTCGGGAGGGGCCAAAATTGATTTATTTTGGACATGAGTTGACCCCCCCTTTGTCTACATCAGATTCTCCCCTTCTTGAAGAACTCATCTCCCGATGAGTTAGCTTTGGTTTTTTTCGAGGAGGTGAAGACGGTGCATCCAATTCATTGATCAAATCTTCATACTTCTGCATGATCTCATCTCGTTCTTTCAAAAATCGATCTTGTAAACGCTGCTTTTTCTTGAAGTACCTTTCTGTATGTATGTGCATCCATGATTGAAGCTTGTACAGTTCATATTCCAGAGGATGTGTTGACTTTGATGGAATCCACCTATCCATAGAATCTTCAATTTCTTCAGGTTTGCTTTCTTCTGTCTTTTTGTCTTTTTTCATTTTTTTGATGACTCAAACAAGACTAAAAAAAAGACTCAACCTAAACTTAAACTCACAATATGACTCACGACAAGACTTATAAGACTCACAAAATTCTCGACAAGACTTACAAGACTCACAACTTGGCAAACAAAATCAAAACTTTAAAACAAAACTTGACAAACTCACAAACCTAGGACTTCCTAACTTGCTCTGATACCAAATTGGTGGGTGCAAGAAATTATTTGAGCATATTTGCTATTGACCCGCGGGTTGTTGGAAAAGCTTGCGAGCTTGTTCCATCCTTCTTTCTCATCCCCTCCGAAAATCATGCGGGCTCTTTCCACCCTTCTTCTTGGCTTCTAACCTCTTTCGTCTCTCCGCAAGTGTCACTCCACCTGTATCCTTCTTCTCAAAGTAAAGCAACTTTAGGGTGTCGTATATTGGTTGATTTGAAGCAACTGTTAAGGAGTTTGGATAATCTTGCAGTGGTGGACCATCAGCTTGCTAGTTCTATGCACTTTTCTTATTTAATTTACAATTCGATGCATGTGAGGAATCCGCTCAGACGGTTGTCTGAGGATAGCGTCTTTTAATTTTCTTTATTTCCTTAAAATCTCTTAGTGTTCCTTATTGTTTTTTGAAGTTTTAGTTGTCTGCTTTTATTTTAATAAAGTTTGGTTTAAGTTCTACCAATTGTGTCGGTTTTCTTCTTGTGTGTCTACATCAAACTTGGAGCATATTTGCTATTGACCTGCGGGTTGTAATGCTTATATACATTAAGGAGACTAAAATTATTCATAAAATTATATGCTCTTCAATGTTTTTCGGGTAATAAATTTTGTATCACTTATGCCTTCAATTTTGTTTAACAACTTTAACATTTCTAATATCATGCTATAAATATAAACAATATTGAAAAACTAAAGCAAAATAAAGGAATCATAAACATTAACATGT
This sequence comes from Dendrobium catenatum, assembly GCF_001605985.2. Classification (NCBI taxonomy): domain Eukaryota; kingdom Viridiplantae; phylum Streptophyta; class Magnoliopsida; order Asparagales; family Orchidaceae; genus Dendrobium; species Dendrobium catenatum. The sequence continues at coordinate 331,710 of NW_021319639.1, forward strand.
GAAATTTTGAAAGTCTAAAATTAACTTAATTAAATTTCATGAACTTAATTTAAATGCAACCACCTACCTCGCAAGTATCGAACAACAATCACTATGATGCACGTCGTCGCTTAGACACGTGTCGTCTCCTTAATCCACACCTAAGGATAATTACGAGTTTTGTAATGATCAGGTACACAGTCATTGGCCATTCCTTTATCATTTAGCTCTGAAGAACCCCATTATCATTTGGCTCCGTAGAATCTCTTTATCATTTAGCTCCGTAGAACCCCATTATCATTTGGTACTCCGGATCATCATGCACATGCAAATTTATAATGCTTATATACATTAAGGAGACAAATTATTCATAAAATTATATATTTTTCAATATTTTTCGGGTAATAAATTTAGTATCACTTATGCCTTAAGTATTGTTTAACAACTTTAACATTTCTAATATCATGTCATAAATATAAACAATATTGAAAAACTAAAGAAAAATAAAGGATTCATAAACATTAGCATGTGAAATTTTGAAAGTGCAAAATTAACTTAATTAAATTTCACGAACTTTATTTAAATACAACCACCTACCTCACAAGTATCGAATAACAATCACTATGATGCACGTCGTCGCTTAGACACGTGTCCTCTCCTTAATCCACACCTAAGGATAATTACAAATATACTAAGTATAAATCATAGATATTTTCAATAATTAAGATAATTAAAATTATATTTTCAGATTTATTAAAAATCCAATTTTTAGGAAATCTTAAATCATCAATTTCATTGTATCATCAAGCTAAACATTCTTCTAAACCTAATTAATAATTAGGTTAATTAATTTTTGAATTTATTTAATTAGAAAATTATGAAAAATATAATTTCTTAAGAAAATTAAAAATTTTAATTTAGAAACATTCATAATACCCTTAGAAATCGTTTTTGTAAAAGCACCTTAAGAAATTAAAATTTTATGTAAAAACCCTTATTTTCAAATCTCAAAATGATTTGAGAAAAATTTTGTTTCTACCGTTAAAACACCTCCCTAAACCTTCTCTATTAATTTCGTAAATAAGTTTTTGATGAAAAATGCATTTTCGAAAAAATCCTAAATCTTTCCTTTTCAAAAATTTTGAAAATGAGATGGTTTTGCTTCAAATAAAACATACCCTCTTCTTCCCCTTAGTCTGCTCTACGATTTCCTCAAATTTTCTCGCCGGAAAATCATCGCCGGAGCCGCCGTCGCCCTTGCCTCGTGCGCCGGAGCCGCTCCCTTCTTCGTGACTTTGGCCGAAAGAAATATGAGGGAAGGCGGTTCGATTTTGCTTATTTAGGGAGATAGGTATTGCCAAAAGACCGCTATGACCTCACTTAAAACATTTCGGCTTTAAAAACGATTAGGGGTAGTTTGGGTATTTTTAAACTTTAAAAATTTTATCTCCAAAATTTAGCAAAATTAACTATAAATTTATATACCAAATCGTTTAGAGTTTTGCGTAAAATTTTATAAAATTATTTTCGTAGAATCCGTTAACTTTAAATTTTCACTCAAATTTCGTCGCGTCGTATCGAAATGCGTGTGATGCATACGATCATTGATTTTGGGTTTTACAATTCTCTCATCCTAATAAAAATTTCGTCCTCGAAATTTAAAAGTAATTCCATAAATTAAAGTCATACCTTAGCCAAATAAATGAGGGTGGTTCTCCTTCATTTTTGACTCCTCCCAAGTTGTATCGTTTTTTGAACCATGTCTCCATAACACCTTAACATAAGGGATTTCTCTATTTCTCAACTGTTTAGCATCATAATCAATGATTCTTTCAAGTTCTTTCATAAAAGTCAAGTCTGGTTGAGTATCCACCACTTCAGTACTAATCTTTTGGACTTCATCTGAAATATACTTCCTTAAATAATTAATATGAAACACATTATGTATCCACTCATGTGTGCTGGTAGAATCAACCTATAGGCCATTTTTCTAATTCTTTCAAAAATTTCAAAAAAACCTACATATCTTGGGCTCAACTTTCCAATTCTTTCTGAAATTTCGTGAGGAGCTTGATGACATGGATTGATTATCTTGCCATTTCGTAATGAGCTTGATCTACTCCTGATGACAGTACACCCTTATTTGAGTTTGATGCAATCTTAGGCATGGATTGATTATCTTGCCATTTGGTGACTATAGATTGTAATAAAAAGGAAGTTAAGTTTTATATGTTATGAGAGAAAATTTAAATGTCATGGAGATAAAAGGGTAACAACCGTGATGGTATCATCTCTGAAGGCTTTTCAAATGTTAAAGAAAGGATATGAAGGCTTTTTGGCCTATGTTAAAGAGCAAAGAAAGATGAGATAGAGTTAAAAGACATTTCGATTGTACAAGAATTTCCATAAGTATTTTTTGATGATTTATTTGGCTTACCTCTAAGTAGGGAAATAAAATTCTCTATTGAGTTGGTGGTAGGAGCTGAACCTGTAGCTAAAGCTCCTTAAAGAATGACAATAAAAGAACTTGAGGAGTTGAAGGAACAACTACAAGAGTTGTTTGAGAAGAGATTCATCAGGCCTAATACATCCCCTTGGGGTGCTTCTATTTTTTTGTGAAAAAGAAGGATGGAAGCTTAAGACTCTGTATAGATTATAGAGAGTTGAACAAGTTGACAGTGAATAATAAGTATCCTCTCCCAAGAATAGATGATTTGTTTGATCAGTTGAAAGGCGTTTTAGTGTTTTCAAAGATTGATTTGAGGTCAGGGTATCATCAGCTCAAGATTAAAGAGGAAGACATTGCAAAGACAGCCTTCAGTACCAGATATGTGCATTATAAGTTTGTAGTGATGCCTTTTGGTTTGACAAATATTCCTGCAATGTTTATGGATCTCATGAATAGAATTTTTAAGCCATTTTTAGATCTATTCGTGATTGTATTCATAAATGATATATTTATATATTCCCCAGATGAAGAACTTCATGCAAATCATTTAAGGCAATATTGCAAATCTTGAAAGGGAATGAATTGTATGCCAAGCTATCTAAATGTGAGTTTTGGTTAAGAAATGTGGAATTTATGGGGTATGTAATCACTAATGGAAAGATATCTGTGGATCAACATAAGGTGCAAGCAATAGCAGATTGAGCAAGACCAGCTACAGTGATTGAGGTTAGAAGCTTTGTAGGATTGACAGAATACTACAGAAGGTTTGTTGAGGGGTTTTCACAAATAGGTATGTCACAATTTAGATTGACTCAGAAAGCAGTGAAGTTTGAATGGACAGCTCAGTATGAATAAGCTTTTTAAAGGTTAAAATAATGTTTGATAACTACTCCAGTACTGACTATTTTTTCAGGATTAGATTTATTTTAGCTTTATAATGATGCAGAATAGAAGAGTCATTGCTTATGCTTCTAGGCAATTGAAAAATCATGAAAGGAATTATCCAACCCTTGATCTGGAATTAGCTACAGTAATTTTTGCCTTAAAGATCTGGAGGCATTACTTGTATGGGATAAGGTGTGAAGTTTTCACTGACCCACCAGAGTTTGAAGTATATTTTCACACAGAAAGAACTGAATCTAAGACAAAGAAGATGGCTATAACTCATTAAGGATTATGAGTTGAATATTCAATATCATCCGGGTAAAGCAAATGTGGTTGTAGATGCTTTGAGCATAAAGAATTTTGGTAGTGCAAATTGGGTGATTACTAGCAGCAAGAATTGATTAAGGAATTGGCGAAGTTAGAAATTTTAGTGGTTTAGCCCAATAATGCAGAAATTGTATTGTTGAATCAAACTATTATCCAATCAACTTTTTTAGAAAGGGTTCGAGAAGCTTTGTCACAGGATGCAGATTTTATTAAGATACTGAATATGGTTAGTGTGGGACACATTGAAGATTTTGAGCTTGATGCTAAAGGACTACTACGTTATAGAGGCATATTATGTATTCCAAATATTGGTGACTTAAGGAAAGAAATTCTTTAGGAAGCTCATTATTCAAGTTACACCATACATCCAGACAGTAACAAAATGTATCAGGACTTAAATGAAGTGTTTTGTGGTTAGGAATGAAGAGAAGTGTGACAGATATTGTATCAAAGTGTACTTCATGTCAGATGGTGAAAGTGGAACATCAGAAACCAGGAGGATTTCTACAGCCTTTACCTATACCTGAGTGGTAATAGGAAGATATTGCTATGGATTTTGTGGTTGGTCTATCTAGATCCAGAAGAGGATGTGATGTTTTATGGGTGATAATTGATAGGTTAACTAAGTCTGTACACTTTTTACCTATCAAACAATTTGATCTAGTTGAAATTGGCAAGCCTGTATATTAGCGAGATTGTCAGATTGCATGGGGTATCAAAGTCTATAGTATCAGATCAGGATGGAAGATTCACCTCCAGATTGTGAAAAAAGGTTTAAGAAGCTATGGGTACTAGACTTGCTTTAAGTACAGCTTTCCATCCTCAAACAGATGGGCAGGAAGAAAGAATCATCCATACTTTAGAAGATTTGCTCAGGTTATGTGTTTTGATTTTGGTGGTAAGTGGGAGACATATATACCACTGATTGAGTTTACCTACAACAATAGTTTTCAAGTAAGTATTGGTATGGCTCCTTATGAGGTTTTGTATAGGAGGTGTAGAACACCTCTAAGTTGGGCTAAGATAGAGGAAAAGAAGATTATTGGTGCTGATTTGGTAGATGATGCTACAGAAAAGATAAGGATGATTTGTGACAGATTGAGGGAAGTACAAGATAGACAGAAGAAATATTATGATGCCAAACACCAACCAGTTGAATTTGAGGTGGGAATGTTTGTTTTCCTTAAGGTCAGTCCGATGAAGGGAGTGAAGAGGTTTGGTAAAGCAGGAAAGTTGAGCCCAAGATATATAGGTCCTTTTGAATTTTCAGAAAGAATTGAAAATTGAGGGAAGTACAGGAAAGTTGAGCCCAAGATTGAGGGAAGTACAAGATAGACAGAAGAAATATTATGATGCCAAACACCGACCTGTTGAATTTGAGGTGGGAGTGTTTGTTTTCCTTAAGGTCAGTCCGATGAAGGGAGTGAAGAGGTTTGGTAAAAGAGGAAAGTTGAGCCCAAGATATATAGGTCCTTTTGAATTTTCAGAAAGAATTGAAAAAGTGGCCTATAGGTTGATTCTACTAGCACACATGAGTGGAGCACATAATGTGTTTTATATTTCTTCTTTAAGAAAGTATATTTCAGATGAAGCCCAAAAGATTAGTATTGAAGTGGTGGATATTCAAACAAACTTGACTTTTGTGGAAGAACTTAAAAAAATCATTGATTATGATGTTAAACAGTAGAGAAATAAAAAAAATCCCTTGTTTTATGGAGACATGGTTCAGAAAAAGATGCAATTTGGGAGGAGTCAGAAATGAGTGAGAACCACCCTCATTTATTTGGCCAAGGTATGACTTTAATTTATGGAATTGCTTTTAAATTTCGAGAACAAAATTTTTATTAGGAGGAGAAAATTATAAAACCCAAAATCGACGATTGTAGGCGTCACACGCATTTCAATGCGTTGCGACAAAATTTAAGTGAAAATTTAAAGTTAACAGATTTCGACGGAAATAATTTTATAAAATTCTACGCAAAATTTTGTACGATTTGATATGTAAAACATATATTTAATTTTGCTAAATTTTGGAGATAAAATTTTTAGAAGTCTAAAAATACCCAAACTACCTCTAATTATTTTTAAAGCCGAAATGTTTTAAGTGAGGGCATAGCGGTCTTTTGACAATACCTATCTTCCTAAATAAGGAAAATCGAACCCCCTTCCCTCATATTTCTTTCGGCCAAAGTAACGAAGAAGGGAGCCGATGGACGGGTGAGGCGTATGCGGCAAGGGCTCTGGCAGCTCCGGCGATTATTTTATGGCTAGAAAATTTGAGGAAATCATAGAGGAGACTAAGGGGAAGAAGAATGTATGTTTTATTTGAAGCAAAACCCTCTCATTTTTAAGATTTTTGGAAAGGAAAAATTTAAGTTTTTTCCAAAAATGCGTTTTTCTTCCAAAACTTATTTACAAAATCAATAAGAAAGGTTTAGAGAGGTGTTTTAACGATAGAAATGAAAATTTTCTCAAATTATTTTGAGATTTGAAAATAAGAGTTTTTACATAAACTTTTAATTTATTAAGGTGCTTTTACAAAAACGATTTATATGGGTATTATGAATGTTTCTAAATAAAAAATTTGAATTTTCTTAAGAAGTTGTATTTTTCATAAAATAAATTTAAAAATTAATTAACCTAATTATTAATTAGGTTTAGGAGAATGTTTAGCTTGATGATATGATGAAATTGATGATTTAGGGATTCTTAAAAATTGGATTTTTAATAAATCCGAAAATAGAATTTTAATTATCTTAATTATTGAAAATATCTATGATTTATGCTTAGTCTATTTGTAATTATCCTTAGGTGTGGATTAAGGAGACGACAAGTGTCTAAGCGACATCGTGAATCGTAGTGGTTATTTGATACTTATGAGGTAGGTGGTTACATTTAAATTAAGTCGATAAAATTTAATTAAGTTAATTTTGCACTTTCAAAATTTCATATGCTAATGTTTATGAATTCTTTATTTTGCTTTAGTTTTTCATTAATTGTTTATATTTATAACATGATATTAGAATGTTAAATATTTTAAACAAAACTTAAGGCATAAATGATACCATATTTATTACTCGAAAAATATTGAAGAACATATAATTTTATGAATAATTTTTGTTTCCTTAATGTATATAAATATTATGAATTTGCATGTGCATGATGATCCAGAGTACCAAATGATAATGAGGTTCTATGGAGCCAAATGGTAAAAGGTTCTACGAAGCCAAATGATAATAGGGTTCTTCGGAGTCAAATGGTCAATAAATGACCAATGACTGTGTACCTGATCAGTACAAAACTCTGGTACTTCCGAGATGGGTGCTTATTATATATTATGATTATGTAATTTATACATTTAATGGAAGGATTTAAAGAAAGAAAAGTTTATGAAAAAGAAAGGAAAAAAGATTAAGGGAAAATGTTTCAAGAAATAATTATGGAAATATATGTTAATTTATGCCTACAAATATTTATTATGATATTTTATTGTTTCAATTTCTATTTAATGACATGTTTAAAAATAGTTCTTGAATTTAAGTTAAATGTTTATCACCTGTTGAGCGTTGGCTTATCCTACGATTGGAAATGTTTTTAAGGAAATAGTGTTAAGAAGTGATGACAATGAGACGACAGTACACCTACCTTCGTAGAGGATCTCAGGAAGAAAGGTTTTATATTTTCTGTTATGTGTAGGAGTCAGTGGTTTATAATGAGGAGTCTATTGGAGTTTATGTTTATATTTATGCTATGTTTTTAGTAGTTGTGTTTTGAAGATATTATTAGAACCATTATGTTGATGGTTTAGTGGCTATTTCATAAGTTGTTTGGATGACATTTAAGTTTATGCCTTTTATGATATAAATTGTTATCTTTTAATTATTTTATATGTTTTTCCGTACGACTGTCTGTTCCCGTCCTATTAATTCGGGCTAGTCGGGCCGGGTCGTGACATTTAGTAGTGAATCTTTATGATAATAGACCTTTATGATCTAATATGAACATATAAAATCAAATACTCAAGTCGGCACCATGACTGTGTATTTGTTCAGTAGTTCATATCGTATCAACTCTCTATTCAAAGAGATGGATTAGATTTGAACTTAAGTTTATTTATTTATTTTTTTGACCCTCATATCATCCTCATATGTCACATGTGTACATACATCACGCTCGTCGGGGCCTATGCAGGTATTTCGTTTCCTTCAGATATCATATATATTTCCATGCGTTTCACATGATATATTTGCAAGATGACTATTGCATTTGGTATGATGTACATGTTATACATATATCATACTTGTATGCTTTTAGTAATAGTTGATAAAATTTTCAATTTTCAATATCTAATTCTACTGCTATACACTGGGCACTAAGTGACTATTCTAACAACTAGCCTTAATCGAAAGTTCTCTCTCGTTATCAGGAAGAATAATTAACTATAGGGGCTTGTGCCTATAGGAAACCTGAACTCATATCATAAAATCCTCACAAAAATGAGGGTGAAATCTCTGGGTAGTATCTTATCTAAATCCCAATATGCTTTTTGAAAATTTATCTTGGAACTTGAACTCGTTAAAGCCCTCCTCACCGACATAAGAAAGGAAAGCGCCACGGAGAGGCCGGGGCACAAATTTATGGAGCCCACAGTATGATTCAACGTTAAAGTATAATATAATTAATTTAACTTTGTTTTATTGGATATGGTTGCATATGGTTAGTTATTATCTAGTCTTTGGAGTAACTTATGTCAAATTAGTCCACACGGAGATTTGAATTTATAGCATATTTTTCTTATTGAATAAATTGCTTAGTTTTCATTATATAGGTCAATTATTATTTTTTTTTAAATTATTATATATTTTTTGTACTTTGAGCCCCCTCTGTCAAATAAGTGTACAAGGAATCATGAATGAATTACGTTTTTTTACCTTTTTCTAAATTTGTTAATTCACTCAAAATTTTCCTAGAATTTCTTGATCATGCGTGTTACCTGTATATATTTTACTGTGTTTTTACTTCTTAGCTCTCACAAATTCTGGTGTCCGAACTCAGTTTAATACTTTGCTTCTCATACTTTTGTAGCAATATTGTGATTCATAAAATGGGCTAACAATACTGTTAAATTAATTGCTTCTCTCCAGGATTGCATTAGCGATTAAATGTTTTCACTCATGTTTGTTTACTAATCATAATAATATCTATATTCCACTATGTTTGTGTATTAACATTTTTAATGTATTGTTTAGGTCATAAATGTGTATAATCAAGAATATGAGAGCGCAGCAGCATTCTGGCCGGATGTCCATGGTCGCATAATCTGTGCACTGATCATATCACAAGTTCTTCTTTTAGGTCTGCTAAGCACCAAAGAAGCTGCGAATTCAACTCCTTTTCTCATTGCTCTTCCTATATTGACAATATGGTTTAATAAATTCTGTAAGAGCCGCTATGAGTCAGCTTTCAAGAAGTACCCACTACAGGTAATTATACTGTGATCTTTAATTTTATTATTATTATTATTATTATTATTATTATTATTATTTTTTTGCTGTGATCTTTAATTTAAATTGACTGCATGGATGATAAATAAGTATAACAGAAAATTTAGTTTATTGATTTGCTCTTTCTATTATTGATGATTAAGCATAGAATTAGAGTACTTGTACCTATTGGAGAATGGTATCAACGAGATGTGCATTAACATAGATATTTATTACTGTATCAATTATTATCAACGTGATGTGCATTAAAATAGATATTTATTATAGTATCAATTATTATCTATAAATTATGGTTAGAAATAGGGATAATCAATTAGTATAATTGTATCAATTATTATCTATAAAGTAAGTCCCGTTGGGTTGGAGATATGCTAACAAGCCGGCATATTGATACGTAATAAGCAAACTATTCGGAATGCTAATACCTTTAAATACTAAATAAATGTGAAGATTATCACGTATGATGCATCGACATTTCTCCTCAAAGAAGCGTGCAGTGTACGACACGACACGAGTCCAAAACTCCTCCGACATGTGTCGGACACGCCGAGAACGTCCCAGTTTAAAAAAAAATATTAAATACAAATTGGACACGCGTGTCTTAAATATTTTATGAATTTTCTTAAATATAATTTCTTGTATTTATTTTTTTATTTATTTAAAATATAAAAAACTAAATTACTTATTTCCTATCCACAACGTCAAATCAATCGTCCGCACTTGATATCCCATTCATCAAATATTCTCATTTTCATTTCTCTTTGGCAGATTACGACTTTGATTTCACAACAATGTCCGATGTCATCTCAACATCGAAATATGACATCGTTACAACATCACCATTTCAAAACAATCTCTATATCAAAGTATGACATTGTCTTGATATTGATGCTCGACGCTAGCAATTTCTACACCCACAACTTGACATCTCATCTTTGTATGACACTTTCTCAACATCGGTGACCAATGCTATCTCAACATCAACGATAAACACCCTCTTAACATTGATGTCCGATATTTACTGCATAACATCGATGCCTGACTCTCGGCAGCATTGTCGTCTCCTCTCTCGATAAATGATAAACAATATCGACACCCGACTCTCAACATCCTAATATTAATCATTTAAATCACAAATTATAGTTAAATGACTTATCATTTCTAAATTATTTTTAATATTATACTCATTTAATTTTTATACACTATTTTTAAAATATAAAAACTATAATGTCATTTCCAACCTGTGTCCATGTACTATATTTTCGATAATTGACGTGCTCGTATTCGTGTCTGTGCCGTGTTGTCGTGTCCGTGTCTGTGCATCATAGATTATCACCTACCACAATCTTATCCCTCAGTAATCGATAATACATAATTTCAGGCGGTTGCATTGGTGCTTTCAGTAAGTATAGCGAAGCCCATGATTTATACCACCGTAAGTATGCAGAAAGCTTCGTTGTTCCATCCCCTTGTTGCCACACGTGTCAGGTACGCTCGCCAATTATTCCACAACTCAATGTATCCTTTGTGGTAGGTTAGCTAATCCACCTCCGCTCTCCCTTAACCGTCCACACGATGAAATCCTCACTCCGTCAGTTCAATGGTACAAGGCTAAACATCCCCGAATTGCTGCATCATCCTATCTGACAAATGCAATTCCACATGATTCTAGCTAATGAGGGGGACACGAGCAGTCACAGAAATCATTGTCCTCATGACAGATTAGAGGCATCCAAACCATAATTGTCTCAGTTTATGACATAAATATCACCATTGGTATTGCGGTAAATGGTGGGTTTTATCCTCTCACTTTCGTTGTAGTTGAGTCTGAATCAATTGAATCTTGGAGTTGTTCTGGCAGATTGGAACAATAGTATAGTAAGTACGATTAGAATTTTTTTTTTAAATTTAAATATTTTTTTATTTTAATAATAATCATAATCATATTCATAATCATAATCAGAGATGCGTCGTCATATCACTTGGGTGAATTTTTTTATTTTCTTCACACGAAGACCGCGATCAATATGGGTGTCTATTTAAGTTGTTTTGTCACTTTTTGTTTCATGAATGAATGACGTTTGAGTGAATTCAAATTTTGGTTCATGCATTATAGGTAGCATTTGCACAGTGTTGCATCTTTCACTCTTCTCTTTGGTCGTGTTTGATTGACTTGACCTTGTTATAGTCATCGAGGTCAGCAATTTGAGTTTATGGTTTTGCATTACAAAAAAGTTTTGCAATTCAATTGCAGGATGACATGTATTAGTCTCCTCATAGATTATATATTGACAAGATGCCTCATGCATTGGGTGTTCATTATATAAACGTTGCCTTGATAAATAGAGTATATTTGAACTCACCAAATATAAGCTTTTAAAACTCAATTACAAGTAGCATGAATGCTGTGAGAGTGGGCCAGGAGCAATGGTTAGTTTGCCTTATTTTTCATTTTGTGAATCACAAAAAAATAGCCTATTTGCAATTCATTGATAAAACCACATACATGTCTAAAAGACTTTAAATTTACATGAAGCCTCATTTTAACAAGGAATATGAGAGATTTTGTTTAGTTTCTCATTTTGCAGTTCATAAATTTGCTGGTATAAAAATATTTAGTTGGCCGCAGGTGTATTTAGTCAAACTTTAATCCCCTTTCTTCTCGTGCTCTTCAACATACCTGGTATTATGAGTAGATTCTATTTATAAAGCTTGATTTTGATTATTCGTATTGATCAAGATTGTACTATTGTCAAACTTCTCAAGTTGAATTCACAACGGCTGAAATAAAACTCAAACCGTTAATTTTCTTTTAAGTTTCACAAAATTGCTTGCTATTCAGCATATCGAACTGGCTAACATAAGAGTGATCCAAACCTATAAAATTAATCAAGTTTTTGTTCTATTGACGCATCTTGTTTTTGCTTATCACAAACAGGAAGCCATGATGAAGGATACCCTGGAACGTATCAAAGAGCCAAATCTGGACTTGAAAAACTTCCTTCTAAGTGCTTATATCCACCCAGTATTCAAGGAGATGGATGAAGATGACAGCGTTTCTTGCTTTGACAAGGATGGAGAGTTTGAGAATGTTCTGGTACCTACCAAGAGGTCTTCTCGCAGAAACACACCAGTGCCCAGCAAATACAATGACTCAGCTTCACCCTCTCTTTCTGATATTGGTAGAGAACAGCAGTTGTGAAATTTGCTAATCTTTGTATAGTTGTGGTGTGTTCACATGTACAGTAGGCCTACTTACAAGATTGCTTCATGTGTGATGTCTGGTAAGTTTGCTATCCCTTCTTCATTTTATGTTTTTATGTTCTCACTGCTGAGTTTTCGATATGGAAGAATCATGAACCTTGTTCACCTAAAGAATTGAGTATGGTGCGCTGAGTAAGGCTTCATTTGAGACGGCTTTCTTACTACTTCTTAAAGCAGCTTTCTAGTACAAAAGTTTAAATTTTTGTACTAAAAAGCTGCTTCTGGAAGCAGTAAGAAAGCCGTCCCAAACGAAGCCTTAGTAATTTTTTTGAACTGAAATTGCAGGAATTCTTCATAGAATTTTAAAAGGCACTTGTTACTAAAGTTGACGTGGAAATGTTTTTCATCAAGAGTTTTGAATTTTAATATGGTGTCTTTTTCACTGATCGAGAGTTGTTGTTAGGTACTAGTAAAAAGATGACCAGGGGATAAATCTTAGCAAATCTCAATTTTGGGAAAATTTTCTCTTTTGATGGCATAAATCTTGATATGAAATAATGCACATTATTTTGGTTTATTTAAATTGTATGGAATTAGCAGCAGCAGTTCTTCATTTACTTCACTTAGGCCCAACTTTCAGTTCATTTTCTACTCAAAATTCTTGTAAAAGAAGCAAATTGCATACATCAACCCAGTCATGATGTGGAGTCTGATTTCTCTCGGTATATTTTGAATTAAATCCTTTAAAATCTGAAAATCATTCACACAAAATCTGGTTCTTAGATTTTTGATTAAATTTAAGCAAGTTCATATATAAGGCAAACTTTTCTTGTAGTATCTTTGAAATTAATGAAACTATCTTTCTATATGATTGTAAATTTAGGCGAATAGTGTAGGACCATGCAAGTACTTGTCCTTATTTTCTGGTGTTTTTTTTTTGTTTTTTACAAATTGTTTTTCTAATTCTTGCAGTTGTCAATGTTCTTATTCGAGTGCTTTCCTAATAGTTGATATCAAAATTGGGCTGTGGTGTTCTCAATAAAAATGGAAACAATAGCCTTTAGGGATAGGATAGTGAGGATTGATAAGATGTATGATATGGATTTCAAGTATCTAATGATTCACATTGAGGGTTACATGTATTAGAATTAGTAAACCCCTCTCTCTCTCTCTCTCTCTCTCTCTCTCTCTCTCTCTCTAAAAAATGAAGCCTATAATTATGACCCTAGAAGATTGAGTTTCCTGGACAAACAAAATTTGAGGGTTCTACTCTCTGTTAGTGATGAAGACTGTATCCTTCAATATATTGGATGAGAAGATCACGGGTGCAACTGTTGACTTCTTTCTGCAAAACAAAGTTTATAATCTTGGTTGATCCATTTTAAATTCGAGTGTGACTCATGCTAAGTTAATCCTTATTCAAACTAAATTTAGTTAAAACAAATTGGGTCGAGTTAAATCAAAATAAGCCAAACTTAGTTCAGTAGAACGAAGTATACTACAAAGCAATAATGTTAGACATCTATTAGTAGTGCAGAAGTTCTTCAATCTGAGAATTACGAATAGTGCTATCAAAATAGAGCATATCAATGAATTCAATCTGATTAGAATTCACCTTAGCTTGGTTGATTTGAACTTCATCAATGAAATTTGTGTAATCTTGGCACTTGTGCTTGATGTTCTGTTAGACTGGTTCCTAGTGGACCGGTCCAACCTGCCCCTTGCCAAGGGCCCGCTTAAGTGTATAGGAGGCGAGCGGCAAGAGAGTGGGAGAGGGAGATGGGGCCCACTAATTCAAATTTAAATGTTTTGGAGCCAAAGGAGGCGGCGGCAAGGGCTGATTTGTCATTTGGCTTAAATGATTAATTGCATGCTTTAAGTAAGGGGGGAAAATTAGGGTTAGGGTTATGTTTGGTTTGTGGCTGATTTTGAGAGACCGTCTTGGTGTCTTGGGATCTAGATTTGTCTAGAGGTTGGGAGAGATTAATCCTCCTCTTGAATTGATGATCACATGTTAGTTGTTTTTCTCAATAAAAATTGTTGTTTTCCTCTGATTTTTCTCAAACTTGTAGAGTTTTCTCGCTGTTTTTTTGTCTCTCTTGTTTGGGTTCACTTGAGATTTTCAAGTATTTCCTAACGTGTTTATCACTTCCAAAGAGTTGTAGAATTTTGATGTCAAGTAGTAATTCATTCAACTATATAAATCTAAAACTTAATGGTGTATATGACTTGAGAAGATATGATAATTAGTTAAGGATCTTTTATTGCTCTGAATTTTGAAAGTAGAGACAGTAATGTAAGGAAATATAATAATGGGGCTAGATCCAAATCTTTGCGAAGGATCCAATCTAAAGTTCATAATAATGTGCTCTAATGATGTGGCAAGCTTTATCCATGTAAAAGGAGATTGTCTACAAGCGAATGGTGTAAATAGTTCAAATTAGTTGCGTGAATCTGTGAATGTTGCAAGTGAAGAAATCTGTGGTGTATTGGTCTTTAGTGTGGATAGTCTTATGAAGTCTTGTATTGTGGATTGAGGTGTGTTGTTTCACTTTACATAAAAAAGTTAGAACTATTTTGTAGGAGATTGAGAAAAGGTTATGAAAGCTTCACAATGTGGAAGACATTCCTAGCTTGAAGTGGAACCTGATCTAGATTGAGGTGTTTGGTGAAGTAAACTTCTTCCTTTTTATTAATACTTAAAAGGTGACCAAGGGTGTTATATCGATCTTATGGAAGTGATGATGACATTTTACATTTGGGACGATTTTCTTACTGCTTCTTAAAGCAGCTTTCTAGTACGAAAATTTTACTTTAAGAAGAGTTAAGAAAGTCAGCTCAAACGAAGCCTAAATTTAGTGAGAGAAGAATATCTTAATGAGATAAAAGTGGTAAAAATTGTGTGGGAAAATAATTTTTATCCTTTTACTCATCTCTCTGAAAGTAGTGAAAATATCTATGTATAGATGTATATATTATAGAATATCATTTAACCACATAAATCCTTATGATATGATGTTCTCTTTCTAGGGGAGTATATAGCCAAAGGGTCTTAGGTTGATAGTTCTAGTTCAACTTGTATGGCCATGATATGAAATAAATGAAATGAATAATAGTGCATGAATGAGCATCCCACTTCATGACAATTTTTCTCTGTTCCAACATGAATGTGATGAAATGATATGATAGTTTATGTGCTAGTATTAATGATATTTATGCCATCACTTGAATTGCTGTCTTATATGTCATGCCTCCTTATATAAGAAATTATGATTAACAAATCAAGTATGATATGATATAACACAATCTTGCTTATTAAGATGATTTGAAATTATTGTCTAGTGTATAATCAAGTAGTCGACCCCATGCTGTGGGATAAAAACTTGATGTTGTTGTATGATCAATTCTTCAGTAAAAAAATAATTTGTGATGAAGTTGCACAAAATTGGTATATGATCGTATATTTTGATTTACATATGGGTGTAAAAAATGTGTTTCGAGTCTAGTTCTGGTCGAACTTGATATTGACCCGCTGTTATTTTACATGACCCGAAGCCTACTCTTTTTTACAAACAGGTCAGAAATCCCCACCCAGACTCGACCCGAGATGGCCAGTTTTTTAAGTTGTGTCAAATATTAACATCCATAAATTTATGTATCATACATATTGTTAATTGGAGATATGGATCATGAGATCTTATCATAGTTTAGAACGTGTTTCTCGAAGTCTCTTTTGTGACTGTTAGTGGCTCTGATAAATATGTATCAGGTGATGTGAGTCCATGATGTTAATATTAACTTGATAAATGAAAGTTGTCGTTATGATGTGAGTCTAAGCCTTCGTTTTGGACAGCTTTTTTTCTCTTTTTTAAAGTTATTTTTTAGTAAAAAAGAAACCCCTTAAACTAGAAATTGTTGTACTAAAAAGCTACTTTAGAAAATAATAAGAAAGCTGTTCCAAACAAAGTCTAAGATGTAACCGATCCTATGTAGTGGGATAAAGATGTGTTGTTGTAGTAGTATGTAATTATAATTTATTATGTTATTTGAATATTTCTCTCTACTTACTGCCATGGTGTATGATGTCCAAGAGCTCCTTGTTTAGCATTTTTGAAGATTTCATTTTAATAAAATCTAAGTCGTTTGCTGAAGTTGTCAATATGAACAAGAACTTGTTCTCTCTCGAACTTTTATTTGGTCCGATGAACGTACGTAGAGCTACGTTCGGCCGGCACTAAGATCGCAGGCACAAAACGAGAAATACCATATATTATTATTATTTCAAATTTATCTTGTTTTAAAGGAAGTAACATTTTAAATAAACATTTATCTTATTTTTTATTAATAACTTAATATAAATTTCATAATTCATTTTTTAATTTTTTTACTGATCGAAATTGTTACTTTCTTTGAAATTCATATTGAGAATTTCAGGACGATGAGTTTTTTTTCTCTCTATTTGTTTCCAAGAAATGATATTAGAACTTGATTGTCATATTAAATCAATTAGAAATAATTCTCTCCAATCATGTAATTAATTATTTATTTGAGATTTTTTATAAAAAGAAAATCTACTTTTGAGAATTGTTTTCTTTAAAAAAAAATTGTAGTTTACAAGTATGAAGTACTTGTAAATAATTTTCAATCACTTTTTCACTTCTATTTTTAGAAACCGAGTAATCAAATGGAATCTTCTTCACTGTTTTTCTTCGTCATTTACATTCATCGTCTCTAGGGGCGTCAATTTCAGGTCACGGGTCGGGTTTGGGTTAAACCTATAATTGATTAGGCACTGTTCGGCCTATGCGGGTTTAGGTCAACCCGAGCCATTTTTGCAAACAGGACAATTTTTCGGATCCAAACCCAACCCACTTTGGGTTCGGGTCAACCCGACCTGACCTGTATATTTTGTGGAGATTGCTTGAGTCACTTCTTCGGCTCCTTCGTTGCAGTTCAACTTCGCTCCTTCGTCGACGACGGGAGCTCGCTCGTTGTGAAGGTAACTTTCTCCATTTTTTTATTGATGTTAGGCTTTGTTCCGACTTCCACAGGATGGCAAGAGGCATGGAGATTGCACGAGTCGCTTCTTCGGCTCCTTCGTTGCAGTTCAACTTCGCTCCTTCTAAGCTTCGACGACTGGAGCTCACTCGCTGTGAAGGTAACTTTCTCGTTGCTGTTCGGCTTCTTTCTGACTTGTTTAGGAGGTGTGCAGATTGCAAGAGTCGCTTCTTCGGCTCCTTCGTTGCAGTTCGATTTCGCTCCTTCGACGAAGGTCTCTCGCTCGTTACTACGCTGTGAAGGTAACTTTTTTCGGGTCATTCCCGGATTTTCGGGTCAACCAGAACCCGACCCGATTTTGCAAACGGATCGGTTTTTCTGACCTGAACCTGACCCGTTTGGGGTTTGGGTCAACCTAAAACCGAAATTTCGGGTCGGGTTTTCGGATCTGATCCAATATTGACAACCGTAATCGTTTCTCCATACACATTTTTGTTTGAAATTGTAGAAGATGAATTGAGGGTTTTCTTTTCAAGAATATATTTGTAACTGACTTAAAAACTGCTTGCAGAACAATGGGTGTAAACGAGTTAAGTAGAGTCATGCATCTACCTAATCGAGTTTGTTTACTAAGCTCGAGCTCGACTCGTTAAAAAATTATAGCCTCGAGCACGACTGGATTTCTTAGTTTTAAATTAAAAATATACACCTTTTTAGAATTTAATTTTTTAATATAAAATTAATTTAAATTATTAAAATATATTATATAATACTTATTTAAATTAAGAATTAAATATATTTTAATTTACTCGAACGGCTCAACGAGCTTTCGAGCCGAGCTAGGCTTAAGCTCGAACTCGAACGCGTTTAATATACAAGCTCGACTATAGGCGCTTGAAATCATGACTCGATAAGCTTGACTCATGAGTTTGTTAATGAGTCGAACTCGAGCTCATAAAATGTGCATGTCGTTATTGAGTAAATGAATATTTTATATACATAAAGGTTGTATTAATCTATTTTTATAAATGCATTGCTCCAAATCAAGGACCCGAAGCATTGTTGGAAGGTTCAAACAACAATTTGGATTACTAAATGGTTTCCAAACATAACAAGCTTATAATCAAATCGAGCGGCTAGACGAGACAAATCCAACGAGCCTAAGATCACTGAATTCCAACATCACTAAGACATTCAAATGACCATCAAACGGTTCATGATCAAAGGATTCAACATTGGCCGTCCATCCAACCACTCTCCATTTACTCTTAATCTATCACCTATTTACGGGCCATGCCACTCCAAAAATCTATAAATAGCCCTCTCATTTCTCTTGAAAGGGGATCCAAGTAAGAAGAGAAGAGAAATAAGAAAAGGAAAAAGCTCCTCCTCGACCACCGCCTGAGTTCGCCAGAACACCACATGAGGCCCTCGCATTCGTTGGACCACCACCTGAGGCCCTCGCCTTCGCCGGACCACCACCTGAGGCCCTTTCCTTCGCCAGACCATCACCTGAGGCCCTCACCTTCGTCGGACCACCACTGAGGCCCTCGCCTTCGTTGGAGCACCACCTGAGATCCTCGCCTTTGCCGGTGCACCACTTGAGGCCTTTGCCTTCGCCGGACCACCACTTGAGGCCCTCGCCTTCGCTGGACCACCACTTGAGGCCCTCGCCTTGCCGGACCACCACCTGAAGCCCTCGACGGATCCCCGCCTAAAGGCATGAACTCCGCCAGACCAATACTTAAGGCCCTAAACTTTGCAAGACCATCAACTCACACCAGAATTCTGTCAAGTCGCTGTCAGACTACTAACTGACACCCCAACTTCCAAGTGATGCCATATTTTACATTAGACTTCAACCATACGGTTGACATTTGTAATCTGATCGCCCTCTGGGATGAGTCAGTCCACTGTAATCAACTCAAATTCTAGTGAAATCATTTCAACTGGGCTAGGTCTCATGGTTTTTCCCCATTTCAGGGTTTTCCACGTAAAAAATCTTATGTTCTCTGTGTGTGAGCTAGATATCCGTGCAATGCTAAGACTCTATCGCCGCGTATATTCTAGCCCTCAACAGTTATATTAATTATACTTGTTAAGTTATAATTCAAATTTTTTTTTCTGTCTTTTAATTAATGTTTTCTCCATTTTATAGTTTATTCGTAGAATATTAATTGCCTATATATGTATATAGTAAGAGAATAAGATGATTTGTAAACTGAGTATTTGTATTCTACTTGCTGTATTAGATTTTAGTAAGGTGCGATGTCTATTTTCTTATATAAGAAAGTTGATAAATAAATCAATTAATTTTATTGACTATATATATTTATAAACTAAATATTTTTCATTTGCAATTATTATTCATTAATTTAAAATTAAATTAAATTAAATTAAATTAATATATCACCAAAGTGATCTTTTTATTAGATCGATTTATTTGATTTATACATAATTGAATAATGCTAAAAAGTTTATAGAAGTCTATGCATAAAATAATCGGCCCAAAGGAAGATTATTTTTTTATTGTACTATAGAGATGTTATAATAAATATGTGATAATTTTATAATCACATGCAATAGGTTGGTTAAAAAAAGAGGTATTTTTGGCGGAATTTATTATAAATATTTATTAATTAAAATTTTAAGAGTGCCGAAGAATAAAAATACTTTTTTTTTGTGACGAGAAAGTACTGTCCTTAGGCCAGTGAACCCCGGTCGACCTAGCATGCAACCCACACCAATTTACACGGGCCAACACTTAAGGTTTTCACTGCTTGCCAGAATAAAAATACTCAGTTTGATCCCCAAACCCCAACCAAAATGATGTTTAAATAATTGGCCATTAATGGCCTTGGAGGCTATGTCCATAGGTATTGGTCATTAAGACGGTGGATTCCATGTGGCAAGAGGAAACCAAGACATTCCAAAGATAGGAGGAAAAAATGAAGGAGTTTGAAATATTAAAACCTCTAGAAGGGAACTTTTATTACGTCCTCTGACCGGACGTAGCTCTACGTTCGGTCAGAGGATTGTTACTCGGTTTTTGCTCGGTATTTGGTCGGTATTGCTAGGTATTCTTGGATAATAACGAGGAATACCGCTCTGTGTAGATCAATACCGAGTAATACCGAGCAATACCGAGTAATCATAAAAAATACCGAGTTTTTCTAGAAAAAACTCGGTATTTTTTTTGATTACTCGGTATTACGTACTCAGTATTTTGTCTTCACATAATGGTATTTCTCGTCATTGTTGGTATTGCTCGGTATTTCTCGTTTTGTGCCTGTGATCTTAGTGCCGGCCGAACGTAGCTCTACGTACGTTCACTGGACCAAATAAAAGTTCGAGCTCCGTTTGCTTAAGCCCTTAGGACTTGACTAGAGGGGTCCATGTGGGTATATGAGCTTTATTGATTCCTCTTAGCGTGGGATTAATTCCATTAGGACTTGGGTGTATTTGAGTGAATCCTAGATTGCTAAAGGAGGTGATTTCACGAAACAAAACTAGTTTAAAATGTTATATTTGATGATAATGCTTGGGTTTGGTGCCTAAGTGTTTACCTAAATCCTAGGGCTCTAAAGGGACATCATAAGATAACTAGGTGGCCTAAATTTAGTTAATTGCATTCACATGTCTTTATTTACATAAGATCCCTCAATCAATCTTAATTTGAATATATTTAACTAAGGTGGATCTAGGTGGCCCAAGTGGTTCTTAAGGATCCCTTAAAGATAAGGCTTATTCATAACCTATGGGGACTAAAGTAGGAACTCCTTAGGAGTTAGTATGCTAAAGTTGGAGGGCTCCTGTGCTAGGTTGACCCATTGAGTTAAAATCATACTTAGGTCTTACCACAAGAAGTCTAGCTTGATCTATGTGGAACTCCAAGCTTTAAGCTTTGGTGATAGTCTATAATATTCCCTTATTACAACTTAATGTTGCTTATATCAAGGTTAAAGGGCCAAAAGGTTAGGTTGATCCATTAAAGGTTTGATCAAATCACAGGGCCATTTAATAAACTTAGGCTTAGCAAAAGTGGGCATAAATAGTGTGATGTGGCTCATGATTGCCTTAAGATTTGGTCGAATTAGATAAAGGCCCACTAGGCCAATCTATGATGACTTAAAATCTTGAGATTGATTACAAAGTTTTTGAAACTTCTATCATTATCATAACCGACCTAAACTAATCATTGGTAGCCCTAGTTCGGATTAAATGATTTTCTTAAGGGTGGGTCATCCTCACAAATTTCATAAAAGGATCTAGGTTGGATTTACTAAGGCCTAAGCTCCAATGAGCTAATATAGCCTAGTAGCAGTTAGATTAGGTCTTGGAATTAGCTAATGATTCTTGGTCCTTAAGATGGTCCATTGGGCTATATATGATCATGGATAAGCCTAAAGCTTTCATTAAATTGAGCTAAGCAAAATAAGGGAATAATGGCCAAATTAGGGCAACCCAATGATCTTGGGCGGGTAAAATGTGAGTCAAGGAAATTATCTAAGGTTTCCCATTGGGATTAATGAGTTGGGAATTACCAAAACTAATGTCAATATATTGGAGGTGAGATTCAACTCCCATGTCAAACCAATTCATATATATCCTTTCAGTGCTCAATCATTAGAGTAGATGATTCTTAAGTGTGTCTTTGATATTTGAGGCATTATTGTATCTCTTTTACTTTAAGCAAGGAAAATAAAAAATATATTATTTAATCAAAATAAATGGTGGAATTATTTTGACAATTAATGAATATAATTAAATTTACTTAATAAAGATTACTTATTTACAAGTCAGTTTAAATCTCTAAGAGAACATTATGATGATCATTATCTATGTAACAAAATGTTATACTATGCCAATATTTACACATTAAATAAAATATATAGAAGTGACCTTGTTAGTTGTTTTTTTACCAATATTAAACTTCTTAAATTATCATTTATGTGATACATAGAAAAAAAAGAAAATTAATCTAGAATAACATTTAAAATTAAAATTAGATATCAAATACTATAATTATTATATATGGATCTACTAGGTTAATTATTATATATGGATCTACTAGGTTCCATAGGTAATACTCTTAATTATTAAATTTATATATTTTTAGAATTCATAAAATTGGTAAAATTGATTTAAAAAGATAAAAGGAGTATCTATTAATTTGTATTTGAAGTGTCAATGGGGGAGATTTTATAAATATTATGTTCGAGTCATTTTATGATGCTTAAGAAGTTTTCGTAGTTTCCTAGCCCTTAGGAAATCGCTAAACATTATAGTATAACCTAAAACTTAAAAATCTTTTAAACATGCATAAAATGTTACTAAATAAATTTACTCAACAAAAATATTTCTTTGAATAAGCAATAATATTATGTGATTTATAAGGTAAACATCAAATTATCATCAACAAAATCCCCTATAAAATTTTAAAATATTTAAAGCCTAATATTTCTCGTTTTCATATATTTAGTTTGAGTGCTTCCTGTTTAAGAATGGGAAAGACAATATTAAGAAAGTTATGCCAAGTTCGACCGAGGGATCTTTCTAGGATGTTTGAACTATGGTAAAGCTTATAGAGTATCCAATAAGAAAACTTCAATAAGAAAAGAATCGATATATGCCAATCTGATTAATCCTAATAAAAACTATCAAGATTAAGGCTTTGTTTGAGACTTTTTTCTTATTGCTCTCTAAAACAACTTTTTAGTTAAAAATTTTTTGAATTATATTTTTTTGCATAGAATGCTACTTTAGAAAGTACTAAGAAAGTTGATCCAAATGAAACCTAAATGACTTAAATAATTAAGGTTATCATCAAAATTAAATATATATCTAAAATTGGATTAAGTAAAATTATAAAGAATGAGTCACTCAACCTTTTCTTACCTAAAGAGTAAAGATATGCATCTAGTCACTCAAATAAAATTATTAATAGAGATTCATCTCAAGGTGTTTGGAGAAGCAATATTAGAAATGAAATAAATCACTCAACATCTTTATCTCAAATAGAAACCTTATGCATAAAAGAATTCCCAAAAGATGAATTCTGATATTAATGCATAAGAAAGTAAATTAATTTATTAGGAATGATGTATGTAAACTAGTTTCAAGACCCAAAACTCAAAATGTATTAAGATTTATGTATAAAAATAAGTCAAATGATTTAGGTATTTTGGTTGGAGATAAAGTATGTTTGATAGGATATAGTTATAACCAAATTGAAGGTGTTGCATTTGATAAATTATGTAGCATGATAAAAAAAATTATTAGGTTATTTTTAACATCAGCAAAATTTTAAGGATTCAAATTATATAAAATTGATGTTTAAAGCACCTTCTTTAATAGAGTGCTATAAGAATGTATATTTGTACTGATCATAGAATACTCTTACATTATGCACTCCATTCAAGTCAAAATATTTACATATTTTTATAATAATATCATTGTGGATGATAAGTATAAGTATCATGTAAATTATCGTATACATGACTTTAAACTTATCATCAGCTAAGAATATATAATTTGTGTTTTTGATGTTCCTAAAAATGGTCTCATGATATGGGCCATCAAATGATTTTGTCACCCATTAAATTGAACCGAAGCTAATATTATCCAACATTAAATCCCTCACCCAATCACATCACTACTTAAACTCCCTATCTCTATAAGAATTACATTTATTATATTACATGCCATATTAAAAAAAAAAAGCGATTTATTTAAGGAAACATGAGATCTCTCTATATTATGACCCATTATGTTCTCACCAACAATATTACCTTTTGATGTGAGTAAGGCTCTTTTCTCTCCCATACAAGCATTTATAAGAATGCAAAACCCATTGTACATTTAATATGATCCGTAGCCATGTTATGAAATTTATCCTAACCTTTAAATATCTTGATATCAAGCTTAGTGAACTTCTACTAATAACCATTCTCATTTTTTCTCTGATATCAATTTTTATTATCTATCTCTCTCGCCATGGTGTTGCACTTCCTATATTGCTTGACCTATATCATCTTATTGTTTATGTGTGTTTGGGGGACTTAGTGAGATATCTCGAGATGTACATCATATTGATTGGCATTGGAAAAGGGTAATTCAACATTAGAATGAAGAATAACAAACACCGCCCAAGATAATTATGTGCTTTGATGATGGTTATGATTAGATGTCTAAATTTGTTTGCTGTCTATCCACCCGTATTGTGTTCTATAATAAAGGAGAAGAATAATAGAACACATATTAGGCTATCTAAACTATCTTTGATTATGATTGTGATATTTAATTAAATTGTGACTATAATTGTACTAATATATATTTTAGTATTATTATGCTTGATTTTGATCTCACATCATTTTTACTCACTACTATTTTTTGTAATGCTATATTTTGATTAGGGTTATTTATGTTTATATATATATAACATATCTGTATCCACGAAAGAAAATAATTTCTTTTTATTTTACTTAAAATGATTTCATTATTCCTAATGAAAATTGATACACTATGAAATCAACATCATGTAGTAGAATGTTACATATTGTATATGTTTCAGCTTGCATCTATTCATCTACCAAATATGTTACACGATATGTAGGAAATCCACTATATATTTTTTTTTCATTTTTCATTGGAATTGAATTCATTCTGAATTGTGAATACATATGTATTCTTGACATACTGAAATGATTGCTGTTATTGGTATCAAACCTATGCGGGCTTTCCTAAGTGTTTTACTACTAAGTATAGCTATATGATTTTCGGCCAATCTGTCTATTCAACAAATAAATGGAAGTTTGACCTATCAATATCTATGGACTTGGATCATCAATAATGATTATATATATAATATTTTCTAGCTAAATTTATTATCATCAAAATGTGGGAGATTAGTGAACTGATGAATCCATGCTAGACAATAGAATTTATTAATTTAATGATAATAAATATATTAGGGAATTGGATTTGATGGTTTATTTGGGTTTTGTGTAGATAAATAAGTTACACCATTTGAATCGATACTCCACATATGAAGATGGTTCCATAGATTTAGAATACTTTACTTTTGTTCATTTTATGTAAGAGATACGTGAATGAGAAATCGAAGGAAGCTGGAAAGATAGAAAATTATTTAAGCTTTTTAGTATTTTAAAGTAAAGCCTTTGTATAATAATATCTAATTTATTTCAAATTTGTAGTATGCTTCTGTCTTGGGTAATACCATCTTAAGCTAGTCATGACTTTCCTGGAGCCATTCAAACTTTTTTTTGCGCTGTTCATTCTCCTTGTGATTGATAAAATATCTACAACCCTTCGGTAATGTTTTCCTTTATCAACCAACGTTAAAATAAGTGCTTCATCCTTTAACTTTCTTATTACTTACATCTTTTTCTATAAAATTTGGCGAGAGATGAATGATAAGAGTTTTTTAATAACAATCAGAGCTCACTTACAGGTACTATGGTGAGAGTCAATCTCCAGCTGGCTTACAGCTTACGAAGGAAAAAATTCAAAGATTTTTGGCTCACCGAGGTAAAGAACTTGCTTAACGTATTGAAATTTGTCCACAAAGACCTGGAATGAGCGATGGTCCTTCATTTGTTGTGCCTGTTAATGTGCTGTCTTCCACCTTTGATATTACTGGCTGGCTTTTTAAATTTATTGCTGTTATTTTTGAGTAGATCGTTTTGTTTTGCTCTAAATTTGTGTGCAGCTTGGATTTTATCCCCCCTTTAGCCTTATTCTTTTTTGGTCAGTGATTAAACGGATTTTTGTCAATTTTTGCTCATTGAACTCTTCAAGTTTTTTGGGCCATGGGTGATGAAGATGCCCTCAGTTTAGCGAGTTCGGACAATGGACCGTCCGGAAGTGAATCAGAATGCGTCACGTCACCCGGTACATAGCGGTACACAACAAACGAGTGATGTGGCGTGTCCTGCTTCGCCTCTAGACGGCGTCCATATTCCCACAGAATAATTTCACTAGTTTAGCAGCTATCGTGTGCCTTTTTTTTCTAAGTGGTACTAGCTAAGCTTTCTTGTTTAGCAAACCTTTCCTCCTGTTTTGATGTTGGTTCTGATATGAATGAATTGAATGCCTTAAATAACGGCTATTGCTACAGAAATCTTCCTTTATTTTTGTGGGTGATGATAGTTTTAAACTAGGAAAATAAGTACTTCATGAATGTTATATTTATATATTGACTGATAAGTCTTTAGAAGCTTCAATCAATTATCCAGATTTGTGTATTAGGGGATCTCCTGTGTTCCATCCCATTTGAATGGAAGTTGTTCCCTACGATAGAAATTGTCTTTATTAGGGAAAATTATTCTGTGCAGACGCCGAATGCCGTCTAGAGACCAACTAGAATCTCCATTCGATACAGCAGCTTGGTACCGCGCTCGGTTTCATGCTCGGTACTACTAATGTGGCACATTCTGGTTGGTCTCCGAACAATGAACTGCATTCGCCATCCACACAGAATAATGTCTCCTTTATTAGGGGCCTCTGTATCCTTATCACCGGATGGTATCTTCCATGCCTCAACTTCTTGTTTAGGGACCATTGCCACAAGAAATACATTGTGAATGATATATTTATATATTGAAAAATAAGTCTTTAGAAGCTTCAACAAATTATCCACCTTTGCCCATCTAAACTATTGTATGAGGGGATCTCCAATGATGCATTCCATTTGAATGGAAATTTATTGTTTGATATAAATTGATTTGATTAATTATTTCATCTCACATGCACCAAACTCTTCTTCCAAAGCCTCTATTTACAATTTCTCAAGTCTCTCCTCATCCCATTCTAAGTACTTTGAATGATTTTTTACTTTACACTATAACCTCATTTTTTTATTTACTAATATTGCATTTCGAAAAATTTTGTTGTAATAGAGAAAAGGTATTTATAACATTATAGCTTTAGTTGAAGATCATCACACACATAGATAAATAATAGTTGAATGAGACACTAGTAATTTTACATGAAAAATATGAAGAAGAAAAAACGGCAAGACCTAACCTAGTTGAAATGATTTCACTATATGTTGTTGATTATAATTGATACTCTTCCCCATAATTGAAGAACATACTAATACATTATAGTAGGCTTGAACCATAAAAGATGAATCACATTGTGAAAATTGGTGAAGTCTTGAGGCATTTGATCTATTGAAAATAGGATTTTATGGTGTATTAAGTTGCTCTTCTTTGTTGTGAGAAGGCTAAGATGGTCTGATGTTCGTAGTTATTTGATAGTGATGGTTTAGTAATGACGATCTGATGGCAGTGGTTGGGAGATGGTGATCCTTTGAGGAAAGTTGAATGGTAATCCAGAGAAAATTTTCAGGCAAAAATAAGTTGTTAGCAGAGCTTGGGAAGCAATGGTTAGGCATAAGATATTAGCTGGAGATAACCTAATAATATTGATTGTCAATCCCACTACAGGAAAACCATTGATTACCATCAGAGCTTCTGACAGAAAAATATAGGCTAGAAATTATGGCGTTTAAACCGATGGTCCTTTTGACGGTAAAATAATGGCAATATTTCCGGCGTATATTACGTCGATAAGTATCCAACGCATTATCCGTCATAAAATATATCGTAACTTGTGAAATCCTTATGATAATGCGACGTATTTTCTGTCGGTAGGTTCTGGCATACGCATCGACGGATATTACACCAGTGTATTTAAACACGATGAGTACTTTCCGTCGCATTGTTTGACGGAAAAGGTTCCGGAATCCTAGCTGCCAGAAAATTTGTCTGTCAAAATATTATTTCTCTCCCAAAACCATCTACCTTATCATTTCATTCCTCTCGCCATTTCCGTTCGCTCAGCTCGCCTCCATCGGCTCAGTCGAACGCTGCCACTACTGAGACTGAACCATCGCCCAATGGACTTCCACCGAGATTGCTGACATTCGTCTCCTCAGTTGTCAATTTTCGTCTGTTTTGACAAAAATCCGCCATAAGATTTTATTTTTTCATGGATTTTCTTGGTAGAAATTAATATACAATGATATATGCATTTTGTTTATGATATTATTCTTGTTTTTGAGTCTAGAGTATTCTGAGTACTGCATTTGGTCGCAAGCGGTAGGAGGAATGCAACATAGGGTTTATGGTTTAGGTTCGCAAGCCCATGCATATGAGGGGATGAACTCTAGTGGCTCGAGCTTCGCAGCAAGTTCTCAGGAGTCCTTATATAGCCAACAGGTAGCTGCCTTTCAAGCGGAGCTAGAATAAGTAAGGAAATCACAAGCTAATTGACAAGTGTAGTTGTAGGCACAAATACAGATGTAGATGCATATGCAACACAATCCGTTGTTGGATAAAATGCGAAAAATGAGGGAGCAGATCAGTGGAAAGGAGGTAGCTTCGGCAGAGGTAGCTTCATTGAAGGATGAGTCAACAAATTCAGATTGGTTGTTTAGTTTTTTTAGCTTCATATGTATTTATTTTAGTTTGTAGTTTTAAATGAACAAATTGTCTTATGTAATTGTGATGTTTATGAATATTTGGTGATATTTATGAGTAGTTATATGCTATTGCACTAAACATAATTAGTTGTTAATGTTTGTTATTGTCTTGTATAATTATTTGCTGCATGTAACTATTTGTTGCAGGTTGTTAAATTCAATTTCTAGTATGGGAAGGTTATTTTTTTGGTTATTGCTACAGGTTTCTGGTGAATAATATGCCAGTAATTCGACGGAACAATGAAATAACGAATTCTGTATCAATTTCCAGCATATTTTTACTTCAGAATTTCTGGCGTACAATACACCGATTATCTTCGTTGTATACTTTTAGACATATATAATGATGTTTTATTCTCCGGTATTATCAGCGTAATTTTATGCTGGAAATTTTGACGGATATAACGTCGGAATAAGACAGAAGGAAACGACGCAAACACAATCTTTTTTTCACCAGTTTTGTGATGGAAAGGCAGCTGGAAACGTTTCCAGCATAATATTTATGTTAGAAGTTTTTTTCTGACTTACGAATTACTATCATATGGGAATTCGACAAAAATTCGATGGAAACAAGATGTTTTCGTCAAATTTTTTATGTTACTGGTGAATTTCATCCGCCAATAATAAGGCGTTTTCTTGTAGTGTCCATGATTGTCTAATGATGGTGGTAAGGTGATAACAACTTGATGATGGTGTTTTGGCCATGATGGATTAATAATAGTAATAAGTCAATTATGATATGATGAATGTGGTCAATAATAATGGTCTGATGGATGTGATAGAGAGGAAACAATATGGCAGTGGAGGTTGGGCAGTTGTGGTGAGATATTGGAGGTCGAATAATGTTGACACAATTGCAGTGGTTTAGTAATGGGACTTGATAGTAGTGCTAAGGTAGAATTCCTGAATTCATCAATTTTATGAACTCTTTAGATTTTCAAGCTAAGGTTTCCTTTGTTTAAAGGGTAGCCTTTTATTTATGGTATTTAAAGTGGCATTCTTTAAAATATAGCTAAAATCCAAAACATTCTTATATAACTTGGAGTGATCCCCTTGATCATTAGGTGTTTTTTGAATATTTGATTACTTAATGATATTGGAATTAATTTATCATAGACTCATTAGATTTTTCTCATTGAGATGCCCAATTTGAATATAACCATACAATATATAAAGATCATTTGGCCCCCAAATAATGTACCAAAATTTCTAACTATGCTTCACTCGGTTGACTTGGGCTTATATGGAATTGAGTCTAACTACATTAAAGATCGATGAACTTAACTCTTGAAATATTCAATTCATTTGCAAATTTGTTAAAATTGGAATAAATGGTCTTGAATTCAATTTTAGAAGTCTCCAATTCAAATGGTTCCTAGATATTTATGCTTTATATATCAAATAAATTTTATAATGACATTATTTGTCTCCCATTTTCAGATGGAAAATTTTGTCAAATAAAAATATATATTTAGTCCTTAAAAATAATGGAAAAAGTACAATTTTAGATAAATTGCAAAGAATGGACTATGATGTCTAAGGATATAATGGAAGGATTGGATTATTTAAACCTATTGTTAATTATTTTAACCATCAATAGCAACAAACACTACTACTAAAATCCAAAATATAAAGGAAATATGAACAACTTTCATTTCATCAAAATATAAATACAATATTCTAGTCAACTTCCAAATGTTTATAAATCATAGCAAATAAAACTGCATTATAAAAATTAATACCTCAAACTCAGAAGATCCAGCTCTTATACTTTTCTACTACGTGAGTTTCCTAAAATATTTTTTTAAAAAAGAATGAGCATAACTAACCTAGTAGACTCCCTCCCTTACCCATCATAGATATCAATATATAACATAAAATATTCAATAACAGAAAAAATATAGAGAAATAAAAATAGAAATTAAAATGTAAATAAAACATGAATTACCAGAGTTTTAGTGCATACTCAAAATAAAGGTTATCAATTTTATTTATAAAGGCACTTCCACAGAATTGTCTCAAATACAGTACATAACACTTATTCTTAGAAATTCATTTGCACATTACTATCACTTTTCATCGAAGTACATACAACGGTTTAGAGTTTTCTTATGCTTGACTCAGAACATTTATTAAACTTAATTTATTAGAATATTAGCATATGAAATATAATAGTTATAATGCACATGTTTCAATGTTTGCTTATAACTTATCTTCAAATTATACCTCTCTTTACCTCCCACACCTGCATATAATAAGCGGGGTTAGAATCAAAATAGAATTATTCCACATCACCTCTCACAGCTGCCTTCTACAAGTGAGACCAGAGTCCCTCCCATATATAACTAAGAATATGGGTTCAGAAAAAAATATATATAGGGCCCTTGTAACATAATAGTGAGTGGACTTATTTGCAAATCAAAACATCTCCAATGTTATATTATGCATAATGCAAATGCAATGCAATGGTAATTAAATTAGAAATCAAATGCGATACTTAGATAATAAATGAATTGCTAGTAAAATTCATATTAATAGTAAAATACTATACTCATTGAACTAACCCTTTCAATTTTTAACTTTAGGGTACCATTCAAATTAATATTTTAAGACTTCCATACAATTATTATAATTGTTAGAGAAGCCTCAATTCAAATATATACTCAAGAATTTACATGGTAAAAATCAACTAGTAAAATCTCAATTTCATATAGCCATAATGCTTGTAATAAGGAATATAATAACATATTAAAACTATAGTGCGAAAACTTTGTAAAGATTGAGAAAACACATTTTCATTCATATTTTTTTTATAAATTTTTTAGATAAGGGCTTAGGAGTCTACCTCGTGTTCTATAATATCCCAAATAGGCTTCATTAATAAATCCCGAGTTTTTACCTCTAAATCTCTCTCTCTCTCTCTCTCTCTCTCTCTCTCTCTCTCTCTCTCTCTCCTCGTCCTCCTCCTCTCCCTTTCTTCTCCAACAAAGGTTTGGTGGGGAGTAAATTGTGTAAGTGATTTTAGATATTTTAATATTTAAAAATAACCAACTTGAGCTAGCACTATGGGGTTGAGCTTCTCAGTGCCACTACGCCCTTATAGAATCTTTCAGATTCTCCCATAATATCCTCGCTGAGACTCAACTTCATGACAGTACTTCTTGGTACCTCAGAGCACACCCATTTCTCTATTTTTTTCTCCATCTTCCTGAGATCTTAATGTCATGATGTAGTTAATCTTAGCATTGCTACGCATGAAAAAATAATTTTCTAACTTGTTTTTTTACTTCTCCAGCCCAAATTTTGGTTACGTCTAGGCCCCATTAAACATTCTAAGACTTATAGTTACTAATCACATTAATATTAACAATCATTAATAAACATTTCTCTAAATTTTTTATGACGAATATTATACAGACACTCTTTATGCAACAATGTAGTCCTCTCATTTGGCAATAAACCAAGTAAATGTCACAACCTAACCTAATATGATATATAGAGAGGCCAAGTTATATCGTGTTAAATAGTCATGGAACAATCACATGATCTAAGTTTTGGATATTTTTTATTTATTTATTTTTTAAATTTAAAATAGATTATAGAGCAACTAATTAACATTCAATTGAACAAAAAGTATAAACATCCATAATTTTTTTTCATGCATCTTTAAAATGTATATACAATAAAATTTATATACTACAATACATGACTACATACCAAAATAAATAAAAAATAAATAGTCAAGATTGTATAAAAATTTTTAAATGAGAAAGTACTTATATCGACTCAAACAGATTATAACATGCAATATCAACTACTTAACCTAGTTTTTACCCTTTTGCTTGACCTAAAATAGAATGTTGAATAGGTGTGAGCACTACAGGAAAATCAGGAATTATCGGTGATTTTTTCTGGTGGTTCATATTATGTTTATGGCAGTTTCCTAAAATATCAGTGGTTTTTCGGCGGTTAGTAAACCGCCAGTATAAATCACATAAGAAAATATTTGTGATGGTTAACCTTACCGGCGACATAAATGGCTGGTAAATTCTGATGGTCATAGCGTCGGTGATCGTTGGTTAATTACTGGCGGCTTATCGGCCATCTTAAATACCAATTTTACTGACAGCCTAACCACTAGTTTACCGTCGGTTGATCGTCGATGACCGCCGCGCCGGTATTTACCAGCGGCTATATTAAAATTTTGGTGGCTATAATAAGTCGCCCGGTATCGAAGTTTCTGGCGACCAAATCGTTGGTAAGTCACCGAAAATTTATAACATTTTTTAAAAAAATTGACAGCCTCCTCTATTTACTCAATTTTCTATAATACCCACATAAAATTGAAAATATATATCATAAATAAGAGCAACAAACCACTATAATCAATCCATAACTATAGTCCAAAATTAACATTTATAACATTCAAATGAAATCCACAATAAGCATAACCAAATATTTAAATAAATAAAAATGCATATATTCTACAATAAACATAACATATAAATCTATAATAAAATGTTTATGTTCTTCATGTCTTTGCTTTCACACAATAAGTTCAAGAAACCAAATGTTAAAAGAAAAGTTTATCAAACAAATAAGAGCACTAATCATCCTCCGTGTCCTAGCTATCTTATGATTAATGTGTCAGCTCTTGCTATTTTTTCTTTTGATTTTTAAAAAAAAGTTTTGAAATTTAAGGACTCACATAAGATCTAAACCAAGTTGAAAATTCATTTGTAACAACTTGCTCAACATCTGTAGTATCTGTTAGAGACAAATTGCTTATGAAATACTTGGTGATAAATCATCAAAATAATACTTTAGTATTTCAAATAAATATTACTCTTTCTGCACATTATAGAAGAACTTACTCTAAGATTACTTAGACTTCTTCACAGTTTAGTAGTACATATAAAGTGGTTGTCTTGATCTTTAAATCGTTGATAAATCTTTCAATATATTTGCCACTCAGCTTTCTATGACTTCTAAAGACTAACAGTGCAGCATGTGATTATTCTTCTACATCGAAGTATATGTTACAACCAATCTTTAATCTTGTACTCCTTATATGGGGATTGAAGTAGTAGGAGCAGAAGTGAGTGATTTCTTGAGACAAATATACTTCACATATTAATCCTTTTTATCATGCTTTATTTTTAACATATTTTTTTTAACTTGTTCAAATATCTATTAAATAATTATAATTATCAAGTTAGTAAACATATTTTTTCAACTTGTTCAAAAATATTTAAGATAACTTAATAAAAAATAAGTTTCACCTCTTGAAAGGATATATTCAACGATATTGTACAGGTCCACCAACTCTAGCTTCGTAAGGTAGATGGACTGGAAGATGTTCCATAGAATTAAAAAATCTTAGGAATTTTTTTTTTAACTTACACTGGATGATTGGTATGTTATCCTCACTCATTCATAAAATATCTTTGCTTAGTTTAGATGAACATAAGTCTTTAAAGAAAATGATAAGCTCAGTCAATAAATTCGATATGTAATCTGATAACATACATACTATAATCAAAAGGAGAACCTCTATAATTATGTGATAATCATAACTTTTTAGTCCAAATAATCTAACATATTTAAGGTCTACACATCAGGTTAAGTTTGATCCATACCCATAAGACTTTTTTAAACCTTTAAACCATTAATATATTAATTTTTTTTGCTCTAACATGAAATAATAAGGTGCTTTAAGCTCATTATTTTTTCATCGCTGGTTGTTTCTAACTTTATATTTTTTTGCCAGTAATACTCTTTAATGTCTATCCTAGCTTCGACGTTATCCTTGCTCTTATCTTTAACATCCATAATTGTATAATTAAAAATGTTATTCAGGAAGTTCTTCTCAAGATTATGCATTGTCAAATTTTTTCTCCAATATGATAATGTTCATAAAATAATTTTTTAATCTAATTATGTTAAACACAATATCCCACAAATTTAGACTCTGATAATATTGAAAAATTAATAATTAATGAAAAGTTAGAAAGTCTCTATAGTACGCCATCACAACTTAATCCGAGTGAAGGAGGTGACCTCTCAACTCTATTTTTAACGAATACTTTCTTATTTCTCCTAAATGGATGATCAGCATGTATTAATATATGATGATAATCAAATTAATTATTTTTCCCTCCATATTTTAGTGTGAAAGTTTTAATATTTTCTGCGCAGCAAGGACAAGCTAATTTTTATGCTGTGCTCCAACTAGACAACATTTAATAAGCTGAAAAATTGCCAATGATTCAAAGTAATGTAGCTCAAAAGAGAAAATTTTATTTGGTTGAGATGTCATATGAGATGACACATTCTTCCCATAATAACTTGAGATCAACAATTAATGGTAACAAAAAATATCAATTTTTTACTTTTAGATTATGTGGTACATGTATTATAAGTATTAAGAATATGTACGGGGTAGTTATACAGATATCTAGTGGAAGGTTATATGGTGTTAGTATAACTGACCAATAAGATTACGATGAAGTTATTTGACTATATGGAGTAAAACTATTAGTACATAATTCCAATCTTATGTTGTGTGGCTCAACAGTAAATGAAGTATGTACTCGATCAAAATATTTTCACACTTCAGTATCTGATTGATGAGAAAGAGCATCACTATTTATTAATTTCTCCTTATTCCATCTCATATGACATGCTGAACTCATTGATGCATAGAGACACTAAAGTCTAGAAATGATCGGTAAATAAAATAAATGGGAATATGAAATATCTTTCTTTTGACGATGTTATTTTTTCGAGTTTGGTTTAAACTAAGACACATTGCAAGTGCGATGATAAGTTTCGATTGCATCATCCTTGTAGTATAATATACATTCATAGATACAACAATTAATTTTTATAACAATGAGACCCAACTTAGATATTAATTTCTTCGTTCGGTACAAATTTGAGAGAATTAAATTATCCATTGGATTTGTTTCCTTAAGAAGACCAATAAAGTTATTAAAATAATTACGATAAATATTATATTCAGTTTTGGTACTTAACATCCTCACTATAATCGATAATTTTGAATAAGTTTTGTAACCATTCTAAATTAGTTTTTGAGCTGCATGTAGTAACTCAAAGAATTTTTTTAGTTTATACATTTGGTGGCTCTTTCACACTAGCCCATAAATTAGGACCTGCTACATCAAAAATAAGTTCTTCATACGATCTAGTCATTTGATATTTATCAAATGTTTCAAAAGCAATGGATGGACCGGCATGAGTATCTTTATGTGACTTGTACTCGCCATATAAGATCTAAATCTAATAGTCTGGAATAAATCTCCTATGATATAAATCAACCTTCACATCAACGAGCTTGAGAAATATTTGATTTTGTGCTGTGAACATGGACATCTAAACATTCCATCAAACTTAACGGAAGATAGTTGAGATGCAACTTGAATAAAAGTCTCAACTCTCTATATAAATTCATCTATCAATCCTCTTCGTCCCAATAATAATTTGTTATACATCCAATATCTCTCTTCTTGAATAGTTATTTAGATGTTAAAGGAAATCATTTCTTACATAGTTGTGAAATCAATTATTAGAAGTTATGCATCCTGAATAAGTGTACGTGCTTTACTTTTGAACAAGTTTACTTTACTTGAATTGGAATGCATTCATCAACCATCTAAATATAGTTTAGGGTTTGATACCTATGTTTGAATAAGATATTAATTAAGCATTGCAGGTCTAACCACCATCTTATAGAATTTTTCCTTAAGTTTGAGGGGGGCTTTTCTATCACACAACAAGTTTAAAACATTCCTCCACTTTAACCATCCAACTTGAATTCTACTAATAATAACCCTATCGATCTATTTCAACATCACTCAAAATAATAGATCGAATATATTTAAAATATACTCTTATTAACGACATGAAAAAAGCATACACCAAGGTGCAACCTATTACAAATTTGTAGTGAAAACATCCATGACTAAAGCAAAAAGAGATATATGGACTTAAAGCTGATCCTTAATGTAATCCAACAAGTAATAACTTTTGTATTCATATCCTTAATGACATGAAAAAAGCATACACACCAAGGTACAACATATTACAAATTTGTAGTGAGAACATCCATCACTAAAGCGAAAAGATATATATGGACTTAAAGCCGATCCTTGAAGTAATTCAACAAGTAATAACTCTTGCATACATATCCTTAATGACATGAAAAAGCATACACACCAAAGTACAACCTATTGCAAATTTGTATTGAGAACATCCATGACTAAAGCAAAAAAGATATATATGAACTTAAAGCTGATCATTGACGTAATCCAACAAGTAATAACTCTTGCATACTTATCCTGAATGACATGAAAAAAGTATAGACCAGGGTACAACCCATTGCAAATTTGTAGTGAGAACATCACTAAAGCAAAAAGATATGGATTTAAAGCCGATCCTTAATGTAATCCAACAAGTAATAACTCTTGCATACATAACCTTAATGACATGAAAAAAGCATATACCAAGGTACAACCTATTACAAATTTCTAGTGAGAACATCCATGACTAAAGCAAAAAGTTATGGACTTAAAGCCGGTCAACAAATATTAACTCTTGCATACATATCCTTGACGCAATCCAACAATCTATGCTTCATAACTATCTTCAAAAGTTAGTAAAAGAAATAAAAAATGCAAACCTTGAATTTAGTTTGGGACGTTGTCATTCGACGGCTTTCGCGGGTAGAATGCGAGCATGATCGGCTGCCGGAGTGGGGGCAAGATCGTCTGCCAGAGAGAGGGTGTCAGCGACCGGATTACTGCGCAGGCAGTCGAAGGTGTTATTGCGAGCGAGCGTCTGCAGAGAAATAGATACGCGAATAAAAGAAGATGAAGGTTTGGTTTCGCCAATATTAGGAACATTTCTAGCAATTTTTCGATGGTTTAGACAGCCGGAAAAAATTAATTAAATCCGGCAGCCTAGGACGTCGATAAAACATAAAACCGGTGCCCTTATCGGGGGTTATTATATCACCGCTAATTCCGGCGGTGAATTTTTAAAAATCACTGGATAAACTACCTGTTAATATTGGCGGTTAGACCGCTGGTAATTCCAACGGCTATTGGATAGCCGGTAAAGGTCGTCGGTAATCCCTATTTTTCCTATAGTGGAGCCAATATAGCTCAGTAGTTCATACCTACCAATAAATTTTTTTAATAATTAATCTATTATCCATTTAATTGAAATATAAAAGAATTTAATAAGAAGTAACTGTGTTGAGCATAACAATGTTTGTAGGTATAAAAAATTTAATAAATAAGGAAGTGAAAGTAAAAAAAAAAGTACTCTTACATTAGAATAAAAAATAATAAAATTTTCTAAGACCTTTATACCTCCCATCATAAATAGATATCATAATTCAGATGTTTTAATTTTCCCTGAAAGTCATGGTTAGACCGCTGGTAATTCCAACGGCATTGAAAGTCATGATTTGAGTTAGACCTTTATACCTCCCATCACAAAAATAAAAAAATTTGTACTAAAACTCTGTTTTAAAAAATAATAAAAAAGCCGTCCCAAACGAAGCCTAAGAAACCAATGAAGCCACTCAACTATCATATTTTTATATATTCATGTATCCAGTTAGTTTGATAGCATTCAAAATTCTATAAATAAAATGTTAGAGGACTATTTGAGACTTGTTTTAGATGGGGAGTTTGTACAATAAAAGTTATCAATAAAATCCAGGCAAATTATTGCATCCGGTCACCGGACGCCCAGAATAGGTTCGGACATCCAATAAAAAACATGCCACGTCACATGCGCTTTTGACTGCGCTTTAGTTACGCTTTAGGTGTGTTTTAGTTGCGCTTTACCTGCGCTTTTGACTGCGCTTTACCTGCGCTTTTGACACGCTTAATTTAAAATAATATTTCATTAATATCCGGACCTATCTCCGTGTCCGATGACCAGATGCAATAATTTGCCTAAAACTCAAGAGTTTTTCTTTCTAGGCTTATCTTTCTTTAGCTTATTTCTCTATTTTTCTCTATTTATTTGTTCAGTATATGTGAGAATATTATTATGATAACATCTACAGATAAATTTATATGGAACTATCTATTTTTTAAATTGATGGGCTCATCTCATTGAGACTTTTAATTTGATTATAAATTTATTTAAATTGAAGTTCAAATAAAATTAAATTTAAATATGAAATTTTATTTAATTTTAATATTACTTTTGATATTTTTTTTTAATTAGATGAATTATTTTAATTATCATCCATTATAATTGACACATATTTATTATTAAATTTATGTTGACGGACGGCCTAACTCAAATCTTCTCCAAAAAATTTCCCCAAAAAAAAAAATCTTCTCCAAAAATCTACTTTAGCTTGGAACGGACGGACAGCCTCCCCGCAATGTGCTTACCTTAAATTCAGGACAGCCTGACCCAAAATTTCTCCCACAGAGTAATGGGAAAGCCCGTATTTTCCGACATCAATGGCGGCACACGTGTCGATCGAAAATGGTCTTGCTACAGATTAATGTAAGGCCTTTTATTCACGCGTGCGTCAATTTTCCCTCACTCCCTCCCTCGGAGCACTCTTCTTGACCAGATATCTTGCTTCTTACTCTTCCTCACAGTCTTTGAGAGCCAAAGCCGGAACCTTTGGGTGCCTCCCATGTCCAAAGAGCCGCTGCTTCCAACCTCCGCTGTCGCCGGCGCCGGCGCCACCGTGCCACAGGCCTGGCGGCGAAGCCTTCCCTCTTCCAACTCCTGCCCGCCTCTCTGCCCTCTGCCTGAACACGACGAGGTTTCCATCCCCCTCTCCCCTTCCACCATCAAAGACCGCATCATCTTCGGCCCTTCCCCTTCCCCCACCGATCCACTCTACGGAAACCTAAACCTAATCCCCTCAGCTTCCCCTCCTTCTTCCCCTTCCCCCTCCCCCCCTTCCCTCACCATCTCTGATTCCACCGCCGTCGTTAACGGCGACGTCGACGGCGCCTCCGATGTGCGATGGCCAGGCGATCCCCTCTTCTGCAAAGAGGCTCGAAGTTACTTCCATCGCGCCCGTACGGCCCCTGCCATGTCCACCATCGACAACCTCGCGAACGACCACGACACCCACCGCCAATCTTCTGCCGACAGCCGTGAATCGCCTATTGTTCGAAACGCCTTCGTCCTCCTCACTGCATACCTTGTTTTCGGCGTTCTGGTATACTCCCTTAACCGTTCGGATTTCGAAGCATCAGAGACCCACCCGGTCGTTGACGCCCTCTATTTCTGCATCGTGACCATGTGCACAATTGGCTACGGTGACATCACACCGTCCTCAACAACCTCCAAAATATTCTCCATCGCATTCGTTCTCATTGGTTTCGGCTTCATCGACATCCTCCTCTCCGCGATGATATCTTATGTGCTTGACGTGCAGGAGCACCATCTTCTCGATGCTGCGAAGCATCGAGCTCATGGGAGTAAGTTAGACGCCCCATCCTACGTCGTCGATTTGAAGAAGGGGCGGATGCGAATCCGGCTCAAGGTTGGACTGGCGCTTGGAGTCGTCGTTCTCTGCATTTGCGTCGGTGTGGCGTTCCTACGATTGGTTGAGAAATTGAGCTGGCTTGATGCCTTTTACCTTTCGGTGATGTCGGTGACCACCGTGGGGTATGGGGATAGGGCTTTTAAGACCATGGGAGGGCGGATGTTTGCCTCCATATGGCTGCTGGTGTCTACACTCGCGGTGGCGCGGGCATATGTTCTACAATAAACATAACATATAAATCCATAATAAAATGTCTATGTTCTCCATGTCTTCACTTTCACACAATAAGATCATCAAATCAAATGTTAAAAAAATGTTCATCAAACAAATAAGAGCACTAATCATCCACCGTGTCCTCGCTGCCTTATAATTAATGTATCGGCTCTTGCTATTTTTTCATTTGATTTTTAAATAAAAATTTTAAAATTTAAGGATTCACATAAGATCTAAACCAAGTTGAAAATTCATTTGCAATAACTTGCTCAACATCTGTAGTATCTGTTAGAGGCAAATTGCTTGCAAAATACCTGGTGACAAATCATCCAAATAATACTTTAGTATTTCAAATAAATATTACTCTTTCTGCACATTATAGAAGAACTTACTCTCAGATTACTTGAACATCTTCACAGTTCAGTAGTACATATAAAGTCATTGTCTTGATTTATATATCGTTGAGAAATCTTTCAACATATTTGCCATTGAGCTTTTCATGACTTCTAATGACTGATAGTGTAGCCTGTGATTATTCTTATACATCAAAGTATATGTTACAACCAATCTTTGTTCTTGTACTCCTTATATGGGGATCAAAGTATTATGAGTAGAAGTGAGTGATTTCTTGAGACAAATATACTTCACATATTTATCCTTCTTATCATGCTTTATTTTTAACATATATTTTTTAACTTGTTTAAATATCAATTAAATAATTATAAGTATCAAGTTAGTAAACATATTTTTTCAACTTGTTCAAAAAATATTTAAGATAACTTAATAAAAATATGTTTCACCTCTTGAAAGGATATATCCAACGATATTGTATAGGTCCACCAACTCTAACTTCGTAAGGTAGATGGAAAAGAAATTGTTTTAGAATTAAAAAATCCCAGGGAATTTTTTTTAACTTGTATTGGATGATTGATATGTTATCCTCACTCCTCCATAAAACATATTTGCTTAGTTTAGATGAAGATAGGCCTTTAAAAAAATAATAAGCTCAGTCAATAGATTCGATATGTAATATGATAACATACATACTATGATCGAAAGAAGAATCTCCATAATTATATGATAATCATGACTTTTTAGTCCAAATAACCTCACAGATTTAAGGTCTACACATTAGCTTAAGTTTGATCCATACCCATCAGACATTTTTAAACCTTTAAACCACTAACATATTGATCTTTTTTGCTCTAATGTGAAATAATAAGGTGCTTTGAGCTTCATTATTTTGCCATCGCTGGTTGTACTAACTCTAAATTTTTTTGTTGGTAATACTCTTTAAAGTCTATCCTAACTTTGACATTATCCTTGCTCTTATTTTTAACATTTATAATTATATTAAAAGTATTATCTAAGAAGTTCTTCTCAAGATTATGTCTTATCAAATTTATTCTCCAATATGATAATTTTCAGAAAATATTTTTTTTAATATAATTATATTAAACATAATATCCCACAAAGTTAGACTCTGATAATATTGAAAAATTAATAATTGATGAAAAGTCAGAAAGTCTTTATAGTATGTCATCACCACTTAATCTAAGTAGAGGAGGTGACCTCTCAACTCTATTTTTAACGAATGCTTTCTTATTCCTCCTAAACAAATCATTAGCATGTATGAATATATGATAAGAATCAAATTAATTATTTTTCCCTCCATATTTTAGTGTGAAAGTTTTAATATTCTCTATGTAGTAAGGATAATCTAATTTTTTTACTGTGCTCCAACTAGACAACATACAATAAGCTGAAAAATCGCCAATGATCTAAAGCAATACAACTAAAAGGAGAAAATTTTATTTGGTTGAGATGTCATATGTGAGGACACATTCTTCCTATAATAACTTGAGATCATTAATTAATTGTTACAAAAAATATCAATTTTTGCTTTTAGATTATATGGTATATATATTATAAGTATTAAGAACATCTGCGGGGTAGTTATACACATCTCTGGTGGAAGGTTATATGGTGTTAGTATAACTGGCTAACAAGATTACAGTGAAGTTACTTAACTATATGGAGTAAAACTATCAGCTCATAATCCAAATCTTATGTTACGTAGCTTAATGGTAAATGAAGTATGCACTTAATCAAAATATTTTCACACTTCAGTATCTGATGGATGAGAAAAAACATCACTATTTATTAATTTCTCCTTATTCCATCTCATATGACATGTTGAACTCATTGATGCATAGAGCCCCTAAAGTCTTGAAATGATCGGTAAATAAAATAAATGATAATATGGAGTATCTTTCTTTTGACGACGTTATTTTTTCGATTTTGGTTTAAATTGAGACACATTGCAAGTGCGATGATAAGCTTTGATTACATCATCCTTGTAGTATAATATACATCCATTGATACAACAATTAATTTTTATAGCAATGAGACCCAACTTGGATATTAATTTCTTCGTTCGGTATAAATTTGAGGGAATTAAATTATCCATTGGATTTGTTTCCTTAAGAAGACCAATAATGTTATTAAAATAATCATGATGAATATTATATTTAATTTTGATACTTAACATCCTCACTATAATTGATAATTTTGAATAAATTTTGTAACTATTCCAAATTAGTTTTTGAGCTACATGTAGTAACTTAAAGAATTTTTTAG
Organism: Dendrobium catenatum; assembly: GCF_001605985.2. NCBI lineage: Eukaryota > Viridiplantae > Streptophyta > Magnoliopsida > Asparagales > Orchidaceae > Dendrobium > Dendrobium catenatum. The sequence continues at coordinate 374,978 of NW_021319639.1, forward strand.
TTTATACATTTGGTGGCTCTTTCATACTAGCCCATAAATTAGGATCTGCTACATCAAAAATAAGTTTTTTATACAATCTAGTCATTTGATCTTTATCAAATGTTTCAAAAGCTAATGAGTATCTTTGTGTGGCTTGTACTCGCAATATAAGGTCTAAATCCAATAGTCTGGAAAAAATCCCCTATTATATAAATCAACATTCACATCATCGAGCTTGAAAAATGCTTGATTTTTGTACTTTGAACATGGACATCTAAACATTCAATCAAACTTAAAAGAATGTACTTGAGATGCAACTTGAATAAAAGTCTCAACTCCATGTATAAATTCATCTATCAATCATCTTCGACCCTGTAATAATTTGTTATACGTCTAATATCTCTCTTTTTAGATAGTTATTTAGATGTTAAAGGAAACATTTCTTACATAGTTGTGAAATCAATTATTAGAAGATATGCATCCTAAATAAGTGTATGTGCTTTACTTTTGAACAAGTTTACTATACTTGAATTGAAATGTATTCCCCAACCATCTAACAATAGTTTAGGGTTTGATACCTACGTTTGAATAAGATATTTAAGCCTTGCAGGTCTAACCACCATCTTATAGAATTTTTCCTTAAGTTTGAGGGGGACTTTTCTATCACACAACAATTTTAAAACATTCCTCCACTTTAACCATCCAACTTGAATTCTACTAATAATAACCCTATCTATGTCAACATCACTCAAAATAATAGATCGAATATATTTAAAATATATACTCTTATTAACGACATGCAAAAAGCATACATCAAGGGGCAACCTATTACAAAATTGTAGTGAAAACATCCATGACTAAAGCAAAAAGATATATATGGACTAAAAGCTTATCCTTAATGTAATCCAACAAGTAATAACTCTTGCATTCATATCCTTAATGACATGAAAAAAGCATACACACCAAGGTACAACCTATTGCAATTTGTAGTGAGAACATCCATCACTAAAGCGAAAAGATATATATGGACTTAAAGCCGATCATTGAAGTAATTCAACAAGTAATAACTCTTGCATACATATCCTTAATGACATGAAAAAAGCATACACACCAAGGTAGAACCTATTGCAAATTTGTATTAAGAAAATCCATGACTAAAGAAAAAATGATATATATGAACTTAAAGCTGATCATTGACGTAATCTAACAAGTAATAACTCTTGCATACATAACCTTAATGACATGAAAAAAGTATACACCAAGGTACAACCTATTGCAAATTTGTAGTGAGAACATCCATGACTAAAGAAAAAAGATATGGATTTAAAGCCGATCCTTAACGTAATCCAACAAGTAATAACTCTTGCATACACAACCTTAATGACATGAAAAAACATATACCAACGTACACACTATTGCAAATTTCTAGTGAGAACATCCATGACTAAAGCAAAAAGTTATGGACTTAAAGCCGATCAACAAATATTAACTCTTGCATACATATCCTTGATGTAATCCAACAATCTATGCTTCATAACTCTCTCCAGAAGTTAGTAAAAGAAATAAAAAATGCAAACCTTGAATTCGGTTTGGGACGTTGCCGATCAACGAATTTCGCGGTAGAATGCAGGCGTGATCGGCTGTCGGAGTGGGGGCAAGATCGTCGGCTAGAGAGAGGGTGTCGACGAACGGATTCCTACGCAGGTAGTCGGAGGCGCGATCGCGAGCGAGCGTCTGCAGTGAAATAGATACGCGAAGAAAAGAATAGGAATGCTCGGTTTGGCCAATATTATGATCATTTTTAGCAATTTTCCTACAGTTTAGATAGTCGGAAAAAATTAATTAAAACCGGCGGCCTAGGACGTCGATAAAACATAAAATCGGTGCCCTTGCCGGGGGTTATTATACCGTCACTAATTCCAGCGGTGTATTATTAAAAATCACCGGATAAACTGCCGGTTAATATTGGCGGTTAGATCGCCGGTAATTCCGGCGGCTATTGGATCACCCGTAAAGGCCGCCGGTAATCCCTATTTTTCCTATAGTGGAGCTAATATAGCTCAGTAGTTCATACCTACCAATAAATTTTTTTAATAATTAATCTATTATCCATTTAATTGAAATATAAAAGTATTTAATAACAAGTAACTTTGTTGAGCGTAACAATGTTTGTAGGTATAAAAAATTTAATAAATAAGGAAGTGAAAGTAAAAAAAAAAAGTACTCTTACATTAGAATAAAAAATAATAAATTTTCCTGAGACCTTTATACCTCCCATCAGAAATAGATATCATAATTCAAACCCTTATAACTCATGAACTAGCATATTAGAAAAAAGGCCCTAATGACTTTTAATGCTTAGCACATATAAGGTATTGATAGGAGCGGTAGAGTAACCTAAACAATTATGAAAACAACTCTTCTCTTTTCTATGTGTGTTTTGGACCTCCTATAATGCTAAGATCTTCAACTCCCTAACTCTACTGCTTATATTCTAGCACACAACAGTCCCACAAATAAAATAATTTAAATTATAAATCATTTTTATTTTATTTTCATTCATTCTCATGTTCTTTTGTGAGTTTCTCCCCAAAGATAAAAAAACATTAGGCAATTAAATGTACAACAAAATATGAAGAAATCCAATTTAAGTAAAGGCAACTTGTTTCAAGCCAAGTTAAGTCATCCTACTCAATTTCAAATTCCCCTATCTACAAGAAAACTTACTTCAACTAAATGACCATGGTCCAATAACTTGTCTCAATTAGCAATTAATGTTTATCAATTTGCTCTAGCGACTACTATATCTGAAATCAACCTAGACGGCTTCTAAAAGAGGAATGATTTCTCAGAACAAACTATTGATTGAGAAAAATTACTCAACTCTCAAGAAGCACTAAGTCGTAGATTAAGGCTTCGTTTGGGACAGCTTTTTTATTGCTTTCTAAAACGGAGTTTTAGTACAAAAATAAATAAAAAAAATTTGTACTAAAACTTTGTTTTAAAAAACAATAAAAAAGCCGTCCCAAATGAAGCCTAAGAAACCAATGAAGCCACTCAACTATCATATTTTTATATATTCATGTATCCAGTTAGTTCGATAGCATTCAAAATTCTATAAATAAAATGTTAGAGGACTATTTGAGACTTGTTTTAGATGGGGAGTTTGTACAATAAAAGTTATCAATAAAATCCAGGCAAATTATTGCATCCGGTCACCGGACGCCCAGAATAGGTTCGGACATCCAATAAAAAACATGTCACGTCACATGCGCTTTTGACTGCGCTTTAGTTACGCTTTAGGTGTGTTTTAGTTGCGCTTTACCTGCGCTTTTGACTGCGTTTTACCTGCGCTTTTGACACGCTTAATTTAAAATAATATTTTATTAATATCCGGACCTATCTCCGCGTCCGGTGACCAGATGCAATAATTTGCCTAAAACTGAAGAATTTTTCTTTCTAGGCTTATCTTTCTTTAGCTTATTTCTCTATTTTTCTCTATTTATTTGTTCATTATATGTGAGAATATTATTATGATAACATCTACAGATAAATTTATATGGAACTATCTATTTTTTAAATTGATGGGCTCATCTCATTGAGACTTTTAATTTGATTATAAATTTATTTAAATTGAAGTTCAAATAAAATTAAATTTAAATATGAAATTTTATTTAATTTTAATATTACTTTTGATATTTTTATTTAATTAGATGAATTATTTTAATTATCATCCATTATAATTGACACATATTTATTATTAAATTTATATTGACGGACGGCCTAACTCAAATCTTCTCCAAAAATCTACTTTACCTTGGAACGGACGGACAGCCTCCCCGCAATGTGCTTACCTTAAATTCAGGACAGCCTGACCCAAAATTTCTCCCACAGAGTAATGGGAAAGCCCGTATTTTCCGACATCAATGGCGGCACACGTGTCGATCGAAAATGGTCTTGCTACAGATTAATGTAAGGCCTTTTATTCACGCGTGCGTCAATTTTCCCTCACTCCCTCCCTCGGAGCACTCTTCTTGACCAGATATCTTGCTTCTTACTCTTCCTCACATTCTTTGAGAGCCAAAGCCGGAACCTTTGGGTGCCTCCCATGTCCAAAGAGCCGCTGCTTCCAACCTCCGCTGTCGCCGGCGCCGGCGCCACCGTGCCACAGGCCTGGCGGCGAAGCCTTCCCTCTTCCAACTCCTGCCCGCCTCTCTGCCCTCTTCCTGAACACGACGAGGTTTCCATCCCCCTCTCCCCTTCCACCATCAAAGACCGCATCATCTTCGGCCCTTCCCCTTCCCCCACCGATCCACTCTACGGAAATCTAAACCTAATCCCCTCAGCTTCCCCTCCTTCTTCCCCTTCCCCCTCCCCCCCTTCCCTCACCATCTCTGATTCCACCGCCGTCGTTAACGGCGACGTCGACGGCGCCTCCGATGTGCGATGGCCAGGCGATCCCCTCTTCTGCAAAGAGGCTCGAAGTTACTTCCATCGCGCCCGTACGGCCCCTGCCATGTCCACCATCGACAACCTCGCGAACGACCACGACACCCACCGCCAATCTTCTGCTGACAGCCGTGAATCGCCTATTGTTCGAAACGCCTTCGTCCTCCTCACTGCATACCTTGTTTTCGGCGTTCTGGTATACTCCCTTAACCGTTCGGATTTCGAAGCATCAGAGACCCACCCGGTCGTTGACGCCCTCTATTTCTGCATCGTGACCATGTGCACAATTGGCTACGGTGACATCACACCGTCCTCAACAACCTCCAAAATATTCTCCATCGCATTCGTTCTCATTGGTTTCGGCTTCATCGACATCCTCCTCTCCGCGATGATATCTTATGTGCTTGACGTGCAGGAGCACCATCTTCTCGATGCTGCGAAGCATCGAGCTCATGGGAGTAAGTTAGACGCCCCATCCTACGTCGTCGATTTGAAGAAGGGGCGGATGCGAATCCGGCTCAAGGTTGGACTGGCGCTTGGAGTCGTCGTTCTCTGCATTTGCGTCGGTGTGGCGTTCCTACGATTGGTTGAGAAATTGAGCTGGCTTGATGCTTTTTACCTTTCAGTGATGTCGGTGACCACCGTGGGGTATGGAGATAGGGCTTTTAAGACCATGGGAGGGCGGATGTTTGCCTCCATATGGCTGCTGGTGTCTACACTCGCGGTGGCGCGGGCTTTTCTCTATCTGGTGGAGGCGAGGATGGATAAGCGGCACAGGGCGATGGCTAAGTGGGTACTTGCGAGGAACTTGACTGTTTCAGAGTTTCTTGAGGCTGATATTGATAACAATGGCTTTGTGAGGTCTGACCTTCCCATCCTCTGCTCTATTTTTTATACCTGCTTCGTTTTTTTTCCTGTTTCCATATCGTAATTTGGTATTGGCTTCAGGATAGCTTAATTCGAATTTATTGTTTGAGTATTGATCTTTTCGTACCAAATAGAGGTTTTGTAAGGTTTTCTTGAAGGTAGAAGAGCCAGAAAGAGTGTTCTATTATATTCGTGTAATGAATCCTATGTGATATGTTCAAAACCTTTTATTTCTAAATCAATGGTTATACATGTTATTGATGTAGCTAGGCGCACTCTTATTAGTTCTATGGAATGGCAGGCTGAGGTTTTGTTTGGGATGGCTTTCTTATTGCTTCTTAAAATAGCTTTTTAGTACAAAAATTAAAAAGTTGCTTTAAGAAACAGTAAAAAAAGTCGGCCCAGCCTAGTAGCAAAGTGTAAACGTTTGGAATTAGTTAAATTTGATTGTTATCGGTGGACTCATTTAGGATTCGTTTGGGACAACTTTCTTTTTGCTTCTTAAAACAGCTTTTTAGTATAAAAATTTTATTTTTTGTACTAAAAAGCTGCTTTATGAAGTTGTAAGAAAGTCATCCCAAACGAAACCTTAGTTGCTTGAAGATATAAAACAGATTTTTAGAAAGTTATATTTTTCTTTTCTGTGAAATTTGAATCATCACATTTGAGTGATTTTGGAATTGATTTTGAAGTTTACAATAAAAAATTATTGCGAACTGCAGCCAACCCAATGACAAAATCTAATAAATTTGTCACTTTTCAAAGCATAAATTCTAACTTACAGCAACCAAGTGAGAAATACCAGGTTTAATTTGCCTTCACCTTGTTGCCAGGGCATTTTGTATTTTTTGATAGGAATTTTACTTTTGTGCCAAGTCTTTGCTATGTTATATAGGGAATTGTCATATCAATAGGTTTTATGCTGGAGAGTCTTAAGTTCTGCTATATGCTGCAATGCTTTTTCAGTAAGATATGTGGCTTTAGGTGACGCAGTTTCCATCTGGACCTCATTCAATATTGATAAACCATGATCTATGGCTGTCGGAAGCTAAGGAGGGCTGCAATCTGAATGTTTGCTAGTGATTCTTTAGGACTGATTAGACTAGGAAGGTAAAGATGGATTTCCAACTTTCTTTGCTGGGGTAAACTGACAAGACTTGTTGAAATGGAGTTGATTGTGGTAATTCTATAGGAATAAATGTATAAATAATTCTGTATGACCTTTCACCTATTTGAAGGATGTTAGGCTGAAATATAGTTTAAGTTGTTATGCTTTGTCTTCTTTTACTTGTCGTTGAAAATGTTTATGAATTAATACAACAACAACAACAACATCATCAAGCCTTCATCCCATTATGACGGGTTGGGTACATGAATCTTTTTTCTCCATTGTGTCATGGTAAAAGTCAAATTCTTATTTAAATCTAATAAAGAAATGTCATTTCTAATATTTTCTAACCAAGTCTTTTTAGGTCTACCTCTATCTCTCTTAACATAAGTCAAATCTAACACATCTACTTTCTTAACCGGGTCATCAGAAGGCCGCCGTTTTATGTGACCAAATCATCTAAGGCGACTCTCTCTAATCTTATCTTCCATTGGAGCTATACCAAACTTTTTACGTATGTGCTCATTATGTATCCCGTCTCTAAGAATAAAACCACTCATCCACCTAAGCATCCTCATCTACTATATTTAGTTTTATATCTACTCAAACGAAAGCCTTTAGACTCTAAGGTTGACCTCCATAATTCAAGTTTTTTTTAAAAAAAGAAAAACTATTGACTTTATCACTAGTTGAAAGAACTCATTAAGACATGATGTCTTGATTCTCAAGAGTTTCTCACATAGAACATCAGTAGAATATCATATGCCTGAGCTTGTAAATTTACGATAAAATTGCATCATTTTTTAGAGAAGCATTCTGTCTTATAATTTTTGCCAATTTTTGGAAATCCTTCACTGGTTTCAGTTATAAATTGCTTTTGTTCATTTCAGTGAACTTGTTTTTCAAGATAAACGGGTTGTTCTATTTGATGTGAAGTTGACGCTTTTATTGTTTACTCCATAAATGAAAATGGGTTTTAGTTTTCAATCGTTGATTGATACTATGATTAACGTCATTATTGAACTAATTTATATCTTGTTGTCATATATAATCTTATCATTTATACACTGGCTATTTCTCTATTTCTTGCAATGGTAAAATTTTCTTGAAAGCTTCCAAAACAAAATCCTCAAGGCATGCTCAGTAAGGATCACTCTTTCCTTTTTCTCTAAAATGGAAAATGTCACCTGCATTTTTTCTTACGTTTTTATTGGAATATTGAGCCTTTTCCTCTTCTTGAACCATTATGACTTATCTGGCAGATTCAAAATTACTCTGCTGGTGCTACTGTCCATACCATTATCATACACGAATTTTACCCGAGACAAAGTATTGGAAGATAATCAAATTTACATAATATTTTGACGGGCAGTGTGATTAAATTAAGCCAAGAATAAGCCTTCAAATTACAAGTTTATTTTAATATAGATACCAATTAGGAGTGCAAACGAGTTGAGTCGAGCTCAAGTCAGAGTGTGTTCGAGCTGAGCTCGAGCTTAACTCGAGTATGGCTCAAAAGTCGAGCTCTAACTCGACTCGGCATGGGAAAATGAGCTCGTCAAGCCGCACTTTGAGGCTATTAATGAGCCCCGCGTCAACTCCTGTGTCATCCGCGTCTTCCCACTGGCACAAGCCTCGCGTCGTCCGCCTACATCGTCCGCACATTAACTAGCCCCGCGCCGTCCCTTGCATCGTCTACCCGCGACTTCCCGCCGGCACAAGCCCCATGTCCGCCGGCACAAGCCTCGTGTCCGAAGTCCAAACGAGCCGAGGTTTTCATTTTCCCGCGTTTTCATTTTCGTAGCGTCCGCGTCTTCCCGCTTGCATCGTTTTCATTTTCCTTCCGCTGTAATGCGAGCTCGATAAACTCGACTCATCGAAGTCAAGCTCATTATGCCGTCATGTTCGAGCTCGACTCGCGAGCTCGATAAGCTCGACTCATCGGGCCTAAGCCGGCTCGCGAACTGACTTGACTCGGTTGCAACCCTAATATCAATATCCGTTTGAATTGTGTTATGAGATTTGTGGGATGAAGTTTTGCTATAGATGTCGCCAATATTTGTGAGAATTACGTTGAGATTTGTTGAAGCGATAGCTTTCTTTTCTGTCTGTATATCGGTGACTCGTGATTGTCATGCTTTTATTTGGCATTCTTATTTCTATCTATTATCTTGAGGTGCAAGTTGGTCAAACAGACAGATTACAAAAATTTATATTTATAAATGCTGAAGATAAGTATTTATAACTATTATTCATCTCCAACGGAACTCTATTTTTCTTTTTTCGCACGCTTCTCTGTGAAGATAAAAATCTCTCTCCTATTTCGCGCCCTCCCTGAGAAGCTAAGTATAGTGCAAAGGTAATCACTTTTTTTGGCGTAGGTGAACAATCCGACGCCAATATGGCGTCGCACTGTTCACCTACCGATTTTTTGCGTGAGATTTGAAATTCGAATGCAGCGATTCGCAGATGACATACAATTATATACAGTTCGGTTGGAGATAATCTTAGTACTGTTTTAATTCCTACACTTCTATCTTTGCAATCCACTTGTTCAAATATTTATCAGAAAAACCGTAACTATTTGCAGTAAAATTTTCTATATTCTTAACAGCAAGTCTGAGTTCGTTGTGTACAAGCTCAAGGAGATGGGGAAGGTTGCAGAGAAGGATATCCTGCAGATCTGCGACCAATTTGACAAGCTAGACAATGGAAATTGTGGGAAGATTACACTTTTTGATCTCATCGAGAACAATAAAACGTGTAATTCCTTGAGCCAGGACATAAAGAGATAGCCAAATTCTTCACATCTTTTCAAAAATGTTGCAGAGAATATAGTCTGCACATTTTTGTCTTAGATTCTTTCAATTTCTGTACTTATTTTGTGAATAGTCTGGACGATAATCATTAAGGATGGATGGAAACAATATGGAAGGCCAAGGGCTTAATAGCATAAATTTTTTTTTTTCGTTATCTTTTATGTTTTTATTTTATCTCTTGCAAATTGATTGCAAAGTAAGGTCATGAAGGCTAAAGGCTCTATCAGAATATATTTTAGTTTACAAATGCGTGTAAATAAGTTGAGCCGAGTTCAAGTCACGTCTGACTTCAGCTTGATTAATTAATTCAGTTCGAGCTCGGGTATTATTCTATGAGTTAGAGCCTGGTCGTTTATTATAAAAGAGAGAATAATTATGATTTAAGTCATTATTATAATAAAATGATTTAAATAATGAGAAATTAGAAGAAACTAATAATTTAATATAAAAAATAAGATATAATTTTTAAATATTTTAAGTAATTATGTACTTAAAAATTCTGAATGTTAATATATTTAAACGAGCTGGCTCATGAGCTAATGAATCGATTCAAGGCTAATATATTCAAGCTTGACTCGTTAGTTCATCGAGTTTGGCTAACGAGTCATTTATCGAGTCAAACTCGAGCGGGCTCACGAGTTGGCTACACCCCAAACATGGAGAAATTATTTTATGCGGACGTCGGGCGCAATTCTACATCCGAATGCCGTTGTATTGAGCGGTACCGAGCAAAATCGAGTCGCGGTATAGTAAAAGGATGATGTGGTGCATTCTGATTGGTCTCCGAATGATTTTTTGACGTCCAAACAGAATAATTTTTCATGATAATAGAGAAGGATCATTTCCTACGTGGATTTCAGTAATTTTGTGAGGTTGAATGAATCATTATTCAAATCTCTTGTTCTTTACTTTTTCTGTAATTCTGATTTGTCATAAGCATTTTGAGACTTCCTATTAAGCTGTTTGATTAAATGAAATTTTATGATAATATAAAATTATACGGATTTAATGGAATTAATCATTAGCATATAAAGTCACATTTGGTAAATTTAAAGAATTAAAAGCCATATTTACGAGAAAATAAATTTTCTACCATAAATGAAATAGCATTGGAAAACATTTAATGATATATAGATCTAAATAAATTCCTTAATTAAGCAAATCTTAATAGAATTAATAAATTAAATAATTAATAATAGCTAGCACAAAACAATCATAATTAACAAATTTAATGAAATTATTAGAAAATTAAAGTTCAGTAAGAGCAAAAATAGTATTAATTTGCTTTTCTGACAACTCATTAAATTATATATATATATATATATATATATATATAGTTTTAATAACTACTAGAACATGGAGTAATTCTTATGGTTGAGAGATGATGGAATTCCTTCAATGTTTCTTGCAATGTTCAGAAACTGCGTTATCTCCATGTTAAACTCAAACGAAAGGTGAAATTAGTGAAGAGAAAAATCATATCTCCATCCCATATGAGAAGCACAACTTTAATCGATGAATTGGATTCCTTAGAATTCAAATCAGAATCAGTTATTCTTTCTCATTCTAATTTAAGCAAGTATTATATTCTAAAAAAGATTCATTATCTGCCTTACATGATGGGTCACAGTAGTTGGAGTCAAAGGTTTAAATATTTTAGCATTCAAAGGAGAGCTGTAATATTATATATATAATAGCCCACATTTGAAGTTGATAATTTCTTATCTAATAACGTTCATATCTCCTGAGTATTCAAAAATTACTCAAAAACTTTATTAATTTTGATACCTCTCGATCCTGTGTTGATTTTAATCTTCTCTACCATGAGATTGTTTCTTTCTATTATGTTGTGTTTGCTGCTACCTTTTTCCTTGGATGAGATAAAAAATATTATATTCAGTTTAAGGCCAACGAATCTGTTGAGTCGAGTTGATTTTTTGTGTTCTTTTTTCTGACCTTTTGGGACTCCAATAAATGAGACCATCTTGCTTACTTTCTTAACCTTTATAGAGCTTTGGACTTCATGAGAAGGATGACACATGCATTCGAAAAATTATTACATGCGGAGATCGAATATAAAACACCATTGTGTAAAGACAAATCAGACAATTCTTTATGTTCGATCTCCGCGCGTAATAATCTCTCTCATGCATTAACCTATCTCATCCCTAAAGACATTCCACGCTTTTTCAATGATTTTTTATTAACTGAACTGAGCAAGTGCATGTGATATTCTGCATCATCTCAACATGATTCCACAGCTAGTAAGTTTATCTGTGAATACTCTACAATATTTTCTAGAAAACTAATTTATCAAATGTTTTGTCTTTAATCAAATTCCTGAGTAAATTGAATTATTTGGTTCATCTTTAGAGACTATTTTGCTCTTTTTCTGGGGAGAACTGTTTGAGCCTCGAATCTCACACTATTGCTTTCCATATTCCTTTAAACTCGACCTTTCGCTACTTTGTCTTCTGTATGCCTGAGTTATTTGTAAAGTGAGAAGCTCTAAATTATTTACCCATGATTCCAAAGTTTCTGAATCCAGTTCTTTGGTTCCACATTTTTAATTTGGTTCCGTTTTGGTCAGATCAACCATATGGATCAAAGCCTAATATGATCAAATTTGCTTTGGGATCTCTCAAGCTTGCTCAATTACCAGGTTCTCAACATTCAATATTTCTTCATTATTTGACTGAAAGGTGAATAGCTGCATCTTCTTCTATAATAATATCACTGTAATAATGACCTGCATCTTGGATTTTGATATTAGAATAAGTATGTTGTAAATCTCTATACCCCGCAACTAAATATATAAAAGTGACTATCCTAATGATACACTGTCTTGTCTTGCCTCGTAAAATTAATCAGAAGTGGGAGATGCCACTTCTCACTCTAAGATTTCCAGGCCCTCATCTCTTCAGGCAATAAACTAATATCTGCAAACCTGTTTCCACACAATGCCTTCCATGTGCTATTCAACATGAACGACAGCAGCTAAGTACGGCTTATCACAGAGCGGACAGCAAAGCCCATGCCAATGTTTTTTTTGGGGAAAATGAGGGCAGATGCCAATATCATGAAAAAATTTTAACTTTTCCAGAGTACACAACTCTCCTTGGCCTATTGGTTGAGAGCTTAGGCTTCCAACTAAGAGGTCCAAGGTTCAAGTCCATGTGTATGCGTTGTGTGTGTGAGTTTGCCTTAAATGGCCTAAATGTCCCAAAAAAAAAAACTTTTCCAGAGTATTTTGTCTTAGAACTATTTTAGGAGAAGTACTTTTTAAGTTCAAATTGAAGAACACTAACATAACAAGTTCTAGCAACAAAAACTTGATCAGAATGGTCGTCTCAACATTCATAGGCACTCGCCAACCGAGAAACGTGACTTGCCATCAAAGTGCCCCTCGCAAGGGAGAGATTATTGGGTTCGGACGCCGGACACAGCTTACCGTTCAGTACTTCACAGTACCGAGTAATACTGAACTTGGTACTGTGAAGTACTGAGTTCGGTACTTCACAGTTTGGTATTGTGAAGTACCGAGCTCAATACCAAGTAGAGGGTGATGTGTCACATTTTTATTGGGCTCCAGACGTTGTCCGGTGTCCAAACCTAATAATTTCCCCTTGCAATGTGAAATTATTCTGTGCGGATACGGATGTCGTCGGAGGCGAATTTAGAACACATCACGTCACTTTTTTGTTGTGTATCGCGGATGTGTATCATTTTGTACCGGGTGACGTGCCGTGTTCTGATTGGCCTTCAGACGTTCCAGTATCCGCACAAAATAATTTCTTCGTGGCAAGATTTGCAAGTAACTCGTACAAATTCATTCAGGCTTTTAAGGACTTTTCCTTCAATAGGGGACAACTTTCCAAAGCTACTCACTTGCACTCACATCGTCAAGATGACACTAATATTCAAATGTAGCTATAGGGAAAGCGCATTTGAGGAGGTCAATGATTTGATGCTCTAGAGTCGACCAATTCTCAGTTCATAGTTATCATGATCTGATGGTATTAGTGACCTAAGAACTACACCTACAGTCTTCTCATATCGACTCAATTGGCAGACTTACCGCACTGACTCACTTACGAAGACTCGCCCAAGGGACTTGCCTTGAAATTGAGGACCATGTTGCAATCCGGGAGTTCGAGTTTGTATCTTGATTATAGTAAATATTATTGGATTATATTTAGTTTCTCTTATATCATATTATTACATATTTTTTGTACTAACATTTCAGGTTCAACATACACCAAGTATTATCAGAGAATCAAGGCTTAAGATTGGGTAGTTTAGGTTTGATCTATGTTATAGTCTGTAATTTTTATTTATTGAGTCGAATGTATTGTAAAGTTGTATGTTCGTTTAGCAACCGTGCACGCATACACGTGGGAGTGAAATTATATATTTTAATTTTTCTGAGGATCGTACTGGACTATCTGGATCATATTGTATGATATGTGTAATCAAATATTAATTAAAATATTTAAGTAAACGAGAAATAAATTGAAATGAAATAAAACTAAACGTACTATACGACCACATAATCGTACAAGATGATCAAATGCTTTAAGAACCCCCAATGTTCGTTAAATTAGGTAAAAATTTGAATTTAAATTTTATTCTATCTGTACTGTATGAAATTAATTGTATTGTACGATGTCTAAAATATTGTCTAATTTAATCAAATGATTAATCAATAAAATCTACTTAATTTTGATTGTATTGTAGATCGTACTGAACTATCGAAAAGGACAATTTTGGTTGTCCCGAGGTTCATTCTACATGAAAAATGATTTGATTGAACTAATCGTGATATACTACTATTCATTCATATAGTACAATCTAAACTGATCGTACTGTACTAACTGCTAATCTTACAGTACTAACAAGCAAAATTGAACTGCTCGCAGTGTATTAACTGCACATCGTATAGTACGAACAATGCAGATTTGAACTGATCGTATTGTACTAACCGGTGACATGTAGTACTAACAAGTCAAAGTCGAGGGATTATATTGTACGATCATGCAATCATCTTGCACGAATAGTGACGGTTGAATTAAATTTTTAGATTTTTTTAATCATTCTATTTAAGCTTTCTCATTAGACTTTGTAAGAGTCTTTTGGCAGTCATTTGGTTGTCTTTTGTGAAAAAGTCTTGAAGAGAGAGCATAATGCTTAAGAGAGAAAGGGTGAAGTTTTTTAGAGAGGGAGATGATCATTGTGAGATTCAAGGGAGTGTAAGATGGTGTTTTCACACGGTTGCTCTAGCAAACTTGCACCTGAGTTCCTCCATGCATCAAGGTTTGTCTTGAGGGAAGCTTTAGGAAGAAGACCATCTTTGATGATAAAGGATCCGATTACTCCACCACACCGTTAGTGAAAGGGATTCAGGCACTCTACCTCACCAATTTGGTGAAAGGGATTCATGTACTCTGCCTCACAAGGAGGGTCAAAGAGATTTAGCCACTCTGGTTCATCACGAATATCAAAGGGATTCAAACTAGGGCTGCAAGCGAACCAAACGTTCGACGAGCTACTCGTTGTTCGGTTCAATTAAAGCTCGTTTGTGATCGTTTAATTAACTAAACAAACAAACTTGAACAATATTTTAAATACTCGATTCTTAAATAAACAAACTTGAACACTAATGTGTTCGGCTCATTTATGTTCGCGAACAACATCATTTGAAGTTCGTGAACAAGCTCGACATTAAGCTTGATAAGAAGCTTGATTCATGTTCGATTTTGAACTCGTGATTAAGCTCAATAAAAATAATTAATATTTGACTATAAAATTAATAAATATAAATAATCATTGCCTTTGTTACATAGACAATTATTTTTATTATAAATGTGTTTGTTCATAGATATGTGTTCATGAACGTGTTTGTTTGATAGTTAACAAAAATTTGTTAAATATGTTCGCGAACAAGCTCGATAAGCACTAAACGAACGAACATGAACTGAACATGAACCAAACATGAACACTCATTAATTTAAATGAACCAAACATGAACACAAACAATAAAGCTCGAACAAACATGAACCAAACTTGAACAAGCTAATATTAAATGAACACAAACATGAACACTCACATACTCGGCTCGACTCGGTTCGTTTGTAGCCCTAATTCAGACTACTCTACCACACCAAGGAGGTGAAAATGATTTAGCTACTCTTCCATATCGAAGAGTTGAAAGGGATTTGGCTACTCCACCACACAGAGGAGGTGGAAGAGATTTAAAGGGCTTCTTTGCCTTGGTGTGGAAGCAAAAGAAGAGCCACTAGTATTAGTTGTTCAGAGAAAGGTATGAAGGTAGACTCTAAACCCCATTAACAATGAAATCAATAAAAATAACATCTAACTTCAGCAAGTGAAGAATAGAGAAACATTCATCTAAATCATCCAACGACTTACCATTTATCCAGGGATCCCAAATAAATGAATAATTGCACATATTCCAAACTTTAAAATTCAAATCCTATCCCATTTCTCCTAAGTAAGCGTAAGAGCTTTCCACCAATAAGAAGTGTTGTTGTTGCCAATTTTCTAAGAAGCGGGGTATTTCATTTTCCACAAATGCATATTAAAGCACATTTACAAGCAAAAATGAGGTATGGTAAGTAGGGAATTCCTAGCCCCCCAAGAAGCAGGGGTTTACAAGTATCCTTAAAAGAAAAAAAGGTGAAGTTTTCTTAATAGTGATTTCCCTCTAAAACAGAAAATGAGCACATAGCTTATTAAGCCGTTCTATAAAAGTTTTAGGCAAAATGACTCCTTTAATATAGTAAGCAATAGTATTTGATATAGATAACCTCAGGAATAGTAGTTAGCTAGTTAAGGAGAGAGCTTTACATTTCCAACCATCAAGTAAGAATTAGGCTTTACTCATTAAGCTTTGAAAATCTGAAATGTGAAGTTTTTTTGGGGAAGAAATGGGAACACCTAGATATTTAAAAGAGCCAAATACTCTGGGAAAATCTAGCATCTCACATACTTCATCAAACTTAGATGAAGCAGTAGATAACATAATAGAGCTTTTGGAAGGATTAGTGATAATGTCAAACACCATAACAAAGGTAGAGAGTATATTCTTAAGGGCTTGCACATTGAAACTATCAACCTTACATAAAATAAGAAGATCATCTGCATGAAGAATGTGAGTAATGCAAAGATTTTCTCATTTAAAACTAGAAAAAGAACCTTGAGGAGTAGCAGCGCCCAAGACAGTAGAGAGAGAATCCATCACAATGTAAAAAAGATAAGGAGAGAGGGGCAGCCTTGGCATAGCCGAAAGAATAACTAAAGAAGCCTTCCAAATTGCCATTTATATAAAATGAAAAATAGACATCTTCACTACAAGCTTTAACCAAACCAATAAATCTATTAGGGAATCATTTAATTTTCATCATCATGAGCAAAAATTCCCTTGACAACTTATCAAATGCTTTAAATATATCAAAATTTGCATAGAATAAGCCATTCTTTATGAGAAAATTGAAATCATATAAGATTTCAGATGCAATAAAGATATTATAAAAAACCATCATGTTTTCATAAAAGCAGCTTGAGAAGGATCAATAATAAATGACATGAAATGTTTTAATCTATTGGCAAGGATCTTAGCAATTATATTGTAGAAAGTATTACGAAGAGAGATGGGTTGATAATCATTAATACGTCTAGCATATGTATGCTTAGCGATGAGGAGATCCTGGTAGCTTTAACTTTCTTGAAAGGTATGTAACTTTTGTTGAAAAAGTGGTGAACAACTTTGCAGGCATAACGACCAGAGATCTCTCAAGTGCTGGTATATAATTTAAAGGTGAAGCCATCAGACCCAAGGGTAGAGTTTTTGTAGCTAGAGAAAGCAACATCCCTAATTTCATCTTCATAAATGGGGCAGTGAGCAGGGGGATAAGATAGTTAGGAATTTTCTTACCAAATGAGAGAGGGGTGTTAGAGGTAGGAGGAGGGTTGTTCAAAATATTTTGGTAGTGGCTAACAACATCAACATAGCAGTGAAATGTGCCTTGATCAGTGGACAACTCTCTAATAAAGTTATGATTTTTCCAACCCCTAATTTTGCTATACAAAAACATGATATTCTCTTCACCTTTAGCTAGCCAATTAGATCCCCCCATTTTGAGAAATCCAAGAATTAAGAGTCACATAGGAGTTGGCTAAATAATTCCCAATGAGCTTAGTCCTAACAACCAAATCCACATTGGAAGGATTAGCATTAATATGCTCAAAACAACAAGTTTGAAGATTTTCCATCTCCTAGATATTATCTTTAAGATGGTTAGAAGATTGCCAGTTATGAGCCTTAATATTAGCTTTTTAATTCTTCACCTTGTAATAAAGAGAATTAGTAGGATCATAGGAATGGTGCTCAGCAAAGGAAGAAGTGGACAGAAGCCAAATTTGAGATAAGTTGGTTTAGTGGTTTTTTGAACTGGAAACTTGGTGGGTAGGTGGAGAGTGGTAAGTGAACGTTAATCAAAGGAGAATGGTCTGAACACTTTGGGTTAGCAACTTTGTAGTAAGAACTATGATAACTTTTGAACCAAGTCTCATCTACCAAGACTTTGTCTAGTTTAATTAGAATATGAGAGTCTTGTCAATTATTGAACCAAGTAAAATCCAACCAGACAAATGAAAGATCTCTAAGCCCATTATTAAAAATCATATTGTTAAAGCCCCAAAGTTTCAAGATAAGGATTTGAAGACCTCCACATTTCTCATGTTGGTTTCGACAACAATTGAAGTTACCCATAATTGCCCAAAACACATCATCTAAAACATGAGAACCAATATCAGTAAATGAGCTCTATCAACAAGGGAGTTTGCAGCATAAACAACAGACAAATAAAACTTCAGTCTAGTGCCAACAAAAACATCACCATGTATTAATTGAGAGCCTAAATGAGATGGAATGAAAGTCAGCTTCGCATTATCCCATGTAATCTAAATTCTATCTGGTTGAGAAAGAGAGAAGCTATGGCAATTGCCTTCATTAAGAAAGAGGGTGTGGGAGGAGATGAACCATTGGTTAGAAAATTGAGTGGCAAAAACTTTAGCTTCAAAAATATAGAAAAGATTAAGGCTTCATTTGGAATGGCTTTTTGAGTTTTATTTTTGTACTAAAATTTTATTTCAAAAAGCAATAAAAAAATCATCCCAAACGAAGCTTAATATTATCCCTCGCACATAGAGATATTCCACATTTGAACAACATTAGTATGTGCATTGTTTTATAATTGCCTGAAATTGCTAAAAGTTGTGTTTCCATTCTAGTGATAGTTGATAGGTTTTTTTTTTTGATGGACCACTTCATTCAATGTTCTAAAATGGATAATGTCTTAAATATGGCTGTCATCTATTTCAAGATTGTCAAATATAGTGGTCCACATTCTTCTAGAAGATTATTGCTCACATAAAATTTTTATAACATCAATTATTAAAATCAATTCTTAAATAGTTTATTGTTACATGCATTATCTGAATACAAGAAAAGGATTTTGCTAAAATTTGATTATCATGGAAGATTAAAATTGCAAGAAAAAAAAAAAACTTTGAAGAGAAAAGAGAGAAAGGTTGAATACTAACGTTTCTCAGGTACATCGTCTAAAGGGATGTTTATCTTTGATCAGTTAATAGGCCAACCATTGTTAACAACTAATTTCACTAAACATGAAGACCACCCTTCTGTCATAGATGAATGATCCTGCATGAGGTCCACCTTTTGTTGATCACTGATTTGGGCTCATGGGAAGATTTACTAACCCACATAGATCGTATGCGGCCAACGTTGCTAGTTAATAATAGTTATGGGTGCCAATAAATGACCTGACCCGTCAACCCAGCCCAAATACTATTAGAAAATTTTGAGTTTGAGTTGACCAGCGAGCCCAATTTTGACCCGAAAATAACATGTTTAATACCTTATTTCCCTTAAATTTATTTACTTGCTATACTCTTTTTATTTGTGATCAAATATCTCAAAACTTCATAGTTAATAAATTCTAATTTTTTTAATCAAAATAGGCTAACAAGGCATGTTTAGACCATTCGAGTTGCTAGCAGGTTAAATTTTAATTGGTCTTTTTGACCCATTTATTGTGCTCGGTTGGATTAACTGGTTTCGGTTTAGGTCAATTTCGAATCGAATATAAATCAAACATATCAACTTGTTTTGACACCCCTAATTATAGTTGGCATAACCGTCATGCTATTTTGGCAATGCTACTGTGACCTGTAACTGCTCTCCAAGAGCACATCAAGGCTTTGTTTGGGACAATTTTATTTCTACTTCTTAAAGTAATTTTTTAGTATAAATTTTTTTATTTCTATAATAAAAAATTGCTTTATGAGGTAGTAGGAAAGCCGTCCCAATTGAAGCCTAAGTAATCCTTGTTCATGTTCTGCAGGTGAAAAAGGAAGAGAGATAAATACAAGGCCCACTACTTTTCCTCAGAAACCAGCCTTCCAGATTTGCTTTGGCAGCACTTTTTCCGTGAGCTGCAACAGGTGACGAATGCACTTTCAAGCAGGATAAGCTTGCTTGCCCATCACAACTTGATAGTCATTAAATCTGGCCTCGTCAATAATGTTTCCAGTTCAACCATTCAAACAATCATACTCAAAGAAGTAATCCATTTAAGAGCCTGAGCTATAGGCTAAGCAGTGCATGTGCTGGGATTTATGATTTAACAGTTCACCATATGAAACCATGTGGATAAGAGATTGGATTGTACCCACCGATGCTTAGTTTGGTAGGTGGGCGTGCTCGGTTGGGAACCCCCATCACGAGTTCGATTCCTCGAGCGGCAATCGCCTATTTAGTGGGGGCTCCAAAATACCGGCTACGAGTATAATAGCCTGGGTGGCCTAGAGAGAGAGAGATTGAATTGTCTATGAAAATATGTGGATAAAAGTCCTATCAAAGCATCAATGCGTGTAATAAAATCAACCTTTTGTTTTCCATTCAAAAGTAGGTGGGGCCTCCCAAACAATTATTGCAAGCCATGAATGGCTCACATGAAGCAGAAGATAGTGACGAGATGGTTCATGTGAATGCAACAGGTGGCTCTCTAAAAACCATGGAGCCAGCTCAAATAGAGGAATTATCCTATATTCAGTCTAAACTTACAAGTTATTCGGAGATCAATCATGAATTTAAATAGAAAAAATGATTAGAACGATTCTTTCTCACATTGGTTTCTCATAAATCTTTTTGGTTTCATACATGTAATTTATGTTTTTTTATTAATAGAAATTGTAATGCTCTCATCATTCTCAATTTTTTTTTTTAAATTACAGTAAAAATATGGATAACCATGCAACTTATAAACCTATAAAATGTTATTTTGAGGCTAATTTTTAATGAATATTAGAATACCAAAAATTGAAAAAAAAAATTCATAAGACAATTTAAAATGTTATATGACTTTCAATCGTCAATAGTTAAGCCATACATTAATACAAGTGCTAGCTCGTTTAAATACATGGCAAAGCATCAAAATCATGCTAAAACAATCCATGACATCTAAATGGTCCTAGAGTTTCAATATGCTTAGGTTACCAAAATAATCATAATAGCCTTAGAGATTCAGACTTCATTTTTAGGACAGCTTTCTTACTACTTTATAAAGCTACTATGGAGAAAGTAAATTTTTAGTACAAAAATCATTTTACAATTAGTGAAAAAATAATGGCCAAATATAAATTGTAGTTGCAATTTGAAAAACAAAACAGCAATAAAACTATCCTAAATACAACCTCGATTAAAAATATATATATATGTTTTCATATGATTAATAAGTTAAATAAACCAAAGACTCGGCTTAAGTCTTATTGACTCTTAAATTATCTAAAAGTATAAAAGTGTCATAGCCTAAAAATATGCATTAAAATACACAGTACATGAGGATCAAACTCTAATCAATAGACTTTCCTTAAGATATAAGCTTCAATCCACTTAACTAGGTTAGTAAAAGGCCAACAAGCCCATCAAACCAACATAACTGTTCTGATCATCTTACTTAGAGGATTCCAATCCTCAAGGTTTGAAGTCCATCCTCAAGATCTTCCAATGGATTCGAGCCCAATTGCAATCCAATTAATAGGGCATACAAAGTCATCAAGCCCATCAAACTAAAACTAATTAATCAGGTCATTATACATATAGGATAAGGCTGTAAGATCCATCAATAGACTCTCCTCCTTGAGGCAATGGAAGTAAGCCTCACCCATAATTAAACTTAAGATATCTCTCAAGTCAATAAGCCCACTAATTAAATCTACAAAAATAAAAAATCACTCATCATAGACATGACTTTTTTTTAGTCAAAATAAAACCAGTAGATAATCGATGGTAGTATCATGTCTCTTAGCACTGTTAACCATATCTAATATGTCTGAACCTGAAGTTAACAAATGTAACTCTGAACTATTCAGTGAAAATTGGTGCAACCATGCCTACCATTAAACCAGTTAATGCTAACCTCATAAACAAATCTTTCATATACACATAATTCGACCTCAATTTGCTTGAGATGATTGAGAGGAGATGACCCATATATATTTATATACTAGTCCTCTAATAGGTAGATTGAGATGATGCAATTAAAACATCTTGATTTAGTTTACCTCAACCCCCTTAACCATTTCCCATTCAATTACTTCACATTTAACTACCAATGTGAGCCTGAATAACATCCTTAATTAAATAACTGTGGGAGCTCACGCCAAGAAGAAAATGATAAACCTTAACATAACATTAGAAAAAAATTTAGTGCGATGTTCATAGAGTGCCATTATGGTGATTAATAATATCTAATTATGCTAAGTTTAATGGATTTCACCCGGCCTTTATAACAACGTGAGTCTTCATGGGGCTACATCCATAGCTACTTTTCCTTTATCCGTTGACACTTTTGGACTAACTAACATGAACGATATATGAATTCGGGGATAGAAATTATACCTAAACTTGCATTTCACAAGTTATTGGACCTTAAATTGTTGCGGTGTATGAATTTGTACCATGTCAGAGCTTTGAAGTGCTATTGCAATCTTGCTCATCCCAGCCAACCTTCACCTCATTATTTGGATCCCTTTTGTCCTAGAGGCATGATTTTAAGCTTCTATAGAGCAACTATATAAAGGTGGTGGAGCTCAATTTAGGATGCTCAACTTAGGATGTTCAATAGTAGGGAAAGCTTCTAACACAAGCAAGTTGGAGCGCTGCAAGTTTAATGGATAGCTATATTTTTGGAAATTTATAGCCTTGGAACAAGAGGCACATGAGAATTTTTTAGATTGTGCTGGATCGATGATGAGGCATCATCAAAGACAAGCAGCAATGGAGGAGATCTTTTCAAGCACATGGAGTGTGACCATGAAAGGAAGTCTGATTATTGGTTACGAAGTATTTCAATGGTAGCTTCCCTCAGATGAGTTGCCAAAATTAGCTTGCTTGCCACTACTAGCTTTTTTTCCAGCAGGGAAGGTAGGAGGCTTCTTTGCGTGGGAGTTGTGGGAATAAAATCCCTTTCCACATCATAAATTTGACTTTTCCAAGTGAGACCCTTCAACAGGCTTAAAACTGGGACGGAGTTTAATTAGTTTTGGATTAAAATCGGGCCAAACTCAAACAAGCAAGCTCATAATAACAGTCAAACAAGTGAGTTCACACAGACTAGCTGATGAGTGTGAACACGAGCAAGCAAATGAGTGCACATGGGCTAGCAAGTCAAAAGCAATCTGACTAAAGCAACTCAATTTTGATTCATAATATTTGGCTTAACCCAAAAAGGAGATTTATCATATGCATCGAATTGTTTAGAGTAAAAATAAAAAACCTAAAATGAATCAACTAAGAATTATTTCATATTAGCTCATTTAGCTTTTCATGCATATCCTTCATATCATTTGTAATAAAAAAAAGTTAAATTTAAGCAACTAGATCTCATTCTAATTCAACTCATAAGAAATTATAATGAATCAAATCTTGGGTTAAAAAATGAGATTATTTAGCATTGCTTGTATTCACTAAGCAATGAAAAAAATACAAAGTATTTGAGTACCTGAACATGCATTCATACAAAGACAAGCAAATTTAGATGCAAGAGCTTATACCCAATTGTTTATAGCAAAATTTGATGTAAGAGAACATACTAAACATAGATTAAAACAAAAAATATAAACTTACAAGTGCTCCCTCCCATATATTGCACGTCTGCTCATCTTTAGCAACCTTCATTTTCATTCTCTCTACTCTTGGTGATATTCGCAATCCTGTGACATATACAGTTGACAGAGCTCCTTAGTAAAATCATTTTATCTATAAAGAACAGCTTACTTGCATAACAGAATATGGAAAAGGCAAATCTTGTACATCAATCACTGTAACGGTAAATGTTCAACCAGTTTAAATTTAAATTATTATTCTCATTACACTATAATTATTTAACGGCTATATGTATGGTCCTCTCAGAACCCTCATCAGAGATAGACCTACCTCTCTCTTGTGCTGCGCACATGATCTAAAATATCTGAAATATGCTGCACTTTTAGATTCATCTTCTTTTGCTTACTTTCCCAGATCATCGTTGAGAGTCTTAAGAAATTGCAAATATCTAATTCCGCTTGCCTAAGTTGTCCATCAATATGCTCCAGAAATTCTTCGTAAGATGATATCGCTCTTAAATCGCTCATCATGCTGCCACTACCCTGCGTGCCAATTACATCCTCTTCACAATTTTGCAGTTCTTGGTCAAAGGATAGCTTTGTTTCTTGCTTCAAGGTTTCTGTACCTTCTTCATCACATGGTTTAGTGTGCTCGAAATCATAAATATCAGTCGTCTTTTCATCTTTATCAATAATATTCTTTGGAGATATAATACGTATCTCCTGGCCAGAATCTCCTTTGTTAATCTCAGGAAATAAGGTGACATTTCCTATCAACTGAGTTTCTTTCAGAGAAATAACCTGAAATCAGATATTTTTCCAGTAAGATACAA
This sequence comes from Dendrobium catenatum, assembly GCF_001605985.2. Classification (NCBI taxonomy): domain Eukaryota; kingdom Viridiplantae; phylum Streptophyta; class Magnoliopsida; order Asparagales; family Orchidaceae; genus Dendrobium; species Dendrobium catenatum. Next base: position 399,241 of record NW_021319639.1, read on the forward strand.
AACGTTATAATAGGTTAGAAAAGCACAAGAAATGTTTCTTTGTCAAAGCTTAACCAGGCTTTAAATTTAATGAGATAAAAATATAAAAATGAAGTAAAAAAGCAAGCCAAAAGACCAAAATATGCTAGTTATAAATATCAACAGGAATTTAAGTGAGATTCTTGAAGTGAAAATTCGGACAACTTAAATTGTTGTGATCATGACTGACTCAGTTTAAGAAGATTTTTAACGGAATAAAGATGGGTTTTATTAATATCAAAGCAACGAATAAAAACTTGATCCATTAGTACACTGCGTAGAAGAAAACTGAAGAACAATTAGTATAGCAAAGCCTTAAAAGAATGAAAGAAAAATCCTGAGCAACTTGTTCTAACGGTAAGTAATGTTGCAGTGAAATATATCAAAGACTCTATTTCAACTCAACTCATGTTGAGATCTTTTTTTGGAGCAGGTCAGCCTCAGATCAACCATTAAATCTCGCAAGTCTAAAATCCAACTTAGAGCAATCTTGATTAACTCATGGTGGCCCTTAGAGGAACTAGGATCTTCTGCTTAACATCCTGTGACCCCTTATTGGCAATAAGACCCCTTCAGTATAATTTTACTACTTGGGCTTATGTCGTCTAAGTATTTGTGCCAAGACTCAACTGCAAGCTAAAGTGGCTCAAGACCCTACTGACTTTAGACTAAGACCAACCATTTCCCTATAGACACTATTGATCCACTAGGACCTAGTGGACAACTAGGCTAGCTTAACCCTTAGCTTAGTTGTCTTTAGACTCAATCTAACATCTTTAGCACACTTGTAGAGAACCCTAGGCAACCTCTTCTAAATGCCCTTAATTTAATTACATGAGTTGAACCCCTTCCCTCCTCCCAATGAAATAGTAATATCAGGGAAATGGTTGGTCTAAGTTGAACCCTAGCTTAGTTTTCTTTAATAAGCAATCAGAAACATAAATGCAATTATATAATATTTACAACTTAATACAAACCCAAAATAGTGTATATACAATAGTTATGATACAAAATAAACTGGATCATTACTACTACACATCATGAGTAAAAAAAATAAAAATTTAAAAGAACAGAATGAAAAACTAAGCATACTGTCTACAACCTTCACAGAATTCTTACCCTTACTAAAAAAAATAAAAATCACATAATTAGTATAAAATCCCAGCAAGTTACCAATATATACAGCTAAGTCAATGCACAACAATAAAATAATATGCAGTGCAAACATATATTTCATTTACCCTTGTATCAGTTTTATCCGTCTGATCATATATCGTCTTAGAACCAATCTGGCTATATATCAATTATGCTTCTGATATCATTCAATCAGTAAATCAGTCTCCTCAGTAATCAGTCCTTAATAACAAGTCTGTCATCTATGTCTTATGTATCATTTGTCTTGGCTATCATCTATCATTTATCATATTTATCTATCATCCATCAATAATCAATCTAATCAATCTATCAATAAACAGTCATCACTCTCTGACCGTCAGTGTAATCGGTCAACCGATTACATACTAACAACTAAGTTGACACCACGACCTTTATTTTAAGGAAAATTCGTTGACTCACCCTCCTGTAAAAGGTAACATGCACACACATACTTCATTTCAATCATAATAATAATAAATATCATATATATTTAATGAAGTTATCAGGATACTCATCTATTATTTTATCGATCATATCAGTATCAATCTCATTTGTCTCATCTAGCACATCAATTCATTCATTTTCTTGCCCTTACGCATACCATATCCTTCATATCATGTATACATCTTGATAAAAAAACATCTTGTATGTCTTACTGCACACATCATATGTACAATTATCATGGCATGTAAATCTACGGTGTATGAGCCCCTTGCTTTAATAGTTGGCATGTACATTACTTAGGACATTTGTACACCCGCGACTTGCAATATGATTGACTCATTTCATTTTAATAAGAATTTAATTAAAACGATTATTAGGGACATGTGTGGGTCCCACATGATAATCATTAACATGAATGCAATGTCGTAGAAGCGTGCACAGGTTTACATTTTTAGGTTAGTTGGCATTCATATTTAGGTATATTAATACTCATATTCTTACCCACTTATATGCATAAGGGAATCCAGTGCCAGGGCCTCAAAATAACATCTTGGCACATTTTAAATATTTGCACTCTCATCTTCTTATGATAAGATCTTAAGCTAGTGGGGCCTGCAAACATATATTCTTTGTTTTTGATAGGATTCTAAGCTGGTGGGGACAGTGGCAGAGCCAGAACTTTTATTCACGGGGGGCCTAAATTAAACACTACAGGAAAATCATCCATTATCGACGCAATTTTCTGGTGGTTTTTCGACGATTTTCAGGCGGTCAATTTTTCGGCAGTTTTTCGGTGGTCCATTTTTCGACGGTTTGCCATCTCATTTGAAATGTTAGAATACATTAAAATAGTTCTGTTTGTCGTCTTATTACTGGAGCCAAGAGGAGCTGTAAGATCAAAATTAATAATACAAATAACATGGCAAGAGAAGAGTGAAAGGGAAACTAAAAGCCGTGCTCGAGGTCGTGAGTTGTCAGTTACGAGAGAGGAGTAAAGGGGAAAACGAAGTAGGCCGCTTGGGTCAAGGGAAAGCAAGTCATTTGAGAGCGGTCTCCGTTTGAGCCTGTGATATGATATTGTAGCTAGAGTAAAAATTTTATAAATTTTTTTTTTGTGAAAATTAGTAAGAAAACTATTTCGAACAAAGCCTAAAGCATATTCTTGCATGTTAAATCATAGAATTATTATGTCTTATTTTTTATGAAAATAAAGCTAATTTTCTTATGTATACTGATTCTTCACACTTAAATTTGCTTTAAAATGAGTGCAACACATAAAAAAATTCAATTAAAATATATATTACATGGATCTCAAAATAAATACAATACTTTTAAAATACATTTTGACAAAAAAATTGATCAATAAATTATGTAATTATTTTTTTATGAATATATTACATGTAGTAAAAATGATCAATAATTATAGTTTGTACCTCAATTCTCAAGCTCTTAATTTTCTTCTAAAAAATTTACTTTATAGTCTCTTATATCACTTGTAGCCAAGAAAAAAAAATTAGGGAGGGGCACGTGCCCCCCCTTGCCCCTTCCCCCCCCCCCCCCCCCCTTCCCCCCCCCCCCCCCCCCGCGTGGGTAGTTCCTTGTCTTTTAGTATAGGATCCTAGGTCGGTGCTCCGTAAGCCCCACAGGATAATCAAATTTGGGTTATAAATAGATGCATTAGGAGTAGTTCATTTTACACATTTCATTTTATAAGAAGGGTGTTGCTGGGGATCTGAGTGCACACGAGTTAGCTAGGGGCTAAGGAGAAGTTTTGGTCTGCGTTGGCGAACAATTAAGTTTTCTACCAACTTCCTGTAAGCCCTATTGTATTTTGATTTTAATTTATTTTTCTTATTTTCATTGTATGCCATTTGAGATTTCATGCATTTCATTTAACTTTTGTTAATTTAATTTTAAATTTTAGTTCCCACAAATTTAGTTTAAATCCTTTAAATTGGTCTAAATTTTGACAGCACCACAACGTCATCCTTCCATAAGAGGCTGCATCGAGGTGTGCTAGGCCTACCCACCACACTAAAAAAGGCATGCATGATTAGTGTCAACTGACACCACAGCCGTAATTTTTAATCTCAATAGCCAAGAAAGACAATGCATGGGTCTTTATGTACATGTTTATAAAGCATAGTATTTACCCGCCCACTAAGAAAGGTAGGCATGGGTATATAGGGTTTTCATGCATAGCAATATTTTTTCGCCCGCCAAGAAAGACAGTCACGGGTACTTCGGATTTTCATGCATCATAATATTCCCTCGCTTGGAAAGAAAGTCAGTCATGAGTAATTAGGGTTTTCATGCACCAAAGTGTTTCCTTGCCTACCAAGAAAGGCAATCATGGGTACTTATAATTTTATGCATAGCAATGTTTCACCTCCTACCATGAATGGCAATTACTGGTACTTATAATTTCATGCATCACAATATTTTCTCAGTTGTGAAGAAAGACAATCATGAGTACTTATAAAGCCTAGTATTTACTACATCATGTAAGTGCAATATAAATGCACCATACAAATGTATTGAAAAGCATGCAAATGCATAATCAGCTCTAAAATGCATGCAAATGAATAAAAAACATGCAAATTCATTGTGCAAATGCATCAAGAATGGTGTAAATGTACCATATAATTGCATCATGTAAACGCACTAAGAAAAATGTTAAGTGCACCATATAAATGCAATGGAAGGCGTGAAAGATACGTCAAGTTGTTCAAAATCAAATTGCGTGCATATACTTCGATAAATATGTTAGTGTCCAAAATCTAAATATTAGAATGCCACGTGGCCTAAAAATTAAGACACTTGAATTCATTACCCTCTTAAAAACATACAATTAATTTTGAACCTGAAACTCTTTTTAAAAATCCAAACCACTAATACATATGTACATTCTTGAGCGAGCTGCCTTGCCAACAGGATAGAGTTTTGAGTCATATATTTCAAGTCTAACCCTCTATATTTCAAAGACTGAAGTTGACAAAATTTGAACTTTGAGATAAACATCTACAAAATAAGGATAAAATAACAAGTTGTTTTATTTAATATTTACAAAAGGCTAGCATAGATTTCTATAATGAAAATTCACTTTCAAAATGCAAACTTTCAATTTGAAAACTATAAGGAATAGAGCCACAAAGTCAAATCTCATATATCCAATCCTCTCAATATAAGGCAAAGTTGACAAGGTCATGAATGTCTAAATAAACTTTAATAACATGCATCATTCAACCTAATCATCTGTGAGCAAATTAAAGTAGATAGGGTTTTCGGAAGTCAATTGTAATCATTAAAATACCTCGATGATAGTAGTGTTAATAGCAAATCTCAATCAAAATGGACTCTAATTAAAAAAATCCTAAAATATCAATGTAAATCGTTTCAAGCCCAAATCTAAATTAAATTAAAAAAAAAACATAAATTTAAAATATTCAAATAAAATATCTCATCTTAAAGCTTAAAACAATTATCTATCTACCTTATGCAATAGTTTGATAGGGATGACAATTTTAAGATTAATCTCTGCTCATAAATAATGTGCTCTCTACTCATTGATTTTGTCGCTAAATGACATAACAATATAATGGCTATGACTAAGGCCTTATGACCATGTAGTTTTACTACAAAATGATATCATTAAATTATGGTAATGACCATAGCCTGGATATTCCCTTATGGCCCCAAATCCCTTGAGTGGTGAATTATAAAATACACTTTATTGGGCATTTAGCTCAATGTTACAACAACAACAACAACAACAACAACATCAAGCCTTTATCCCACTACGTGGGGTCGGCTACATGAATCCTTTTTTCTCCATTGTGTCCTATTTCAAATTCTCGTTTAAATCTAATAAAGAAAGGTCATTCCTAATATTTTCTAACCAAGTCTTTTTAGGTCTACCCCTACCTTTATTAACACAAGTCAAATCTAATACCTCTACTCTCCTAACCGGGTCATCGGAAGGCCGCCTTTTTATGTGACCAAACCATCTAAACCGACTCTCTCTAATCTTATCTTTCACTGGAGCTACTCCAACCTTTTCACGTATATGCTCATTTCGTATCCTACTCTAAGGGTAAAGCCACTCATCCACCTAAGCATCCTCATCTCTGCCACTCTTAACTTAGTATTATGCTTCTCTTTTAATGGCCAACATTCGGCACCATAAAGCATTGCAGGCCTCACTACCATCTTATAGAATTTTCCCTTAAGTTTGAGGGGTACATTTCTATCACATAACAAGCCCGATGCATTAATTTAAAATTAGATTAATTTAGCTCAATGTTAGCTTAGATTAATTTAAAATTATCCCTTAAACAAATATTCACTAGAAGTCTACAAGATATCCTTAAATAATACAAATTATAGCTACTCTTAAAGATTCTTCAAATTAGGTTTGATTGACTATCTCCACTAAGGCGCTAACTAATGACGAGCTCATCATAATCTGAAAAGACACAATCATGAGATCTTGATCATGTTCATTATCATCTCTATTAACATCCGCTTTAAATAAATAACAGTAAACTTTATGTGAAAAAATCAAATTGATGTTATTATACACTAAATATTTAATATCTAATATGCTAATAATTTATCACATAGTAATTAGCCTTAATTGAAAATTCTCCCATATCATCGGGAGAGGTAATTGATCATAGGGCTTGCACCCAAGAAAAACTTAGAACTAGATTATATAGAACTCACAAAATGCAGCAAAATTTCCTGAGTAATGTCATGTCTGCAATTTAATTTGTCTTCTAAAAATTTGACCCATAATCATGAACTCTCTAAAAAGGCATGCATGAATTTTCAAAGACCACAAATTTTTGGTGACATCATTAGGGATGGTTTCTCTACCCATCTTTGACTATTCATATACATGCCACACTAGCAACTAAATTACAACCAAATTTAAATTCAAAAATTTTGAAATAACATCTCTATAAGCTCTAAATTACCTTTGAACATCGTCTTTAAGTTTCTTTTACTAATATATAATGCCTCAAATATCATATTTTGTTGTAGCTTTGCATTTTAAATATGTGGGTGATATACCTCAAATGTTGATTATTAATCTCACATCTTTCATTTATGCAAAATAGACCTACAAAATACTCCCTTCACTATAAAGTTGAGGCATGGAACAAATATCCACCTAGCTAATGTTGCCATCAATATCAGAGAAACTAGGCCAATTATCTAGATTGGTGGCATCAAAATCTCCATTACCACTAGTATGGTTATCGTTTATCTATTCAAGGCATGCTTGTTCGAGGTCGTATTGGAAAGCCTCATTCTGCTGAAATGCTTGCACATTTTTGTATCAACCAGCATATCAAGGGAGGGTTGTTAAAACTCCTATAGTTGTAGAAAATACTAGAAAGAAAACTTCTGGATTTCACAGGCTAACACATGCAGAAGCCCCAATCATGAGGCATATTGTTGCTAGACAGAACGTCTCATTAGTGTTTATAAATAGAATGTTAGACCGGTCCAGGAGGGATCAGCTCAGCCGGCCCAAAATAGAGCCTGCTCGACTCATCAGGCGAGATCAGGAGCCAAACGCATAGGGGGCATGGGAGCCACACACAAAGGAGGCGCAGGAGAGGAAAATTCATCCCTCTGTGAGGCCCAACAAAGAAATAATCTCGTATGTAGGAAGAATTATTAAGGAATTAATGTGGGGGTTTGAATTCAAATAAGAGGGGGAGATTAGTAAGGAAAGAAGGCTTTTTGGGAGGAAATGGGGAGAGCATATTTAGGGATGATTCTAGGATTTGTTAAGGGGATTATGTATGTTTTGAATTGAGAGCTGTTGAAGTTTCTTTTTCGTGAGGGCTTCTTAGCGCCGTCTAAGTTGTTTGGGAGAGCGATCTACCTCTCGAATTGTAGATCACCATCGTTTCAATAAAAATCACCCATCATTTTAGTTTTCCTACATTATTTCAAGTTATTATTTGCTATCTTTGTCTCTAAGGCTTATCAAATTGGTATCGGAGCACCTTCTTGGGCGGAAAAACAAGTCGTCTTTGTTGATTTTTGTTGTTGGAGCCTAGATCCAAATTAATGGAAGCCAAGAAGATGGATGCATTGGAAGGCAAGATATAACAACTCAAGGCTGGAGTAAAGGAAAAATATTCCGGGGTGGAGAGAAGACTCTCAGCCATCGCGAATCGCTTTGGAAACTTTAAAGATATAACGAAAAATATGATTGATATGCAGTCGAAAGCTTTACCGAAAAATCCTAGGGCTGAACCAAAGGGAAAGGAAATTCAAAAGGATGATGATGAAGTGGAAACTGTGTACCTTGAAGGACCACCATAGGGGGGCTTCGAGGGTGGGCGAATTGGGGCATTCCGAAGGAAGGACTGCAAGGACGGAGACCGAACTCCATTGAAGACTACTCGGGCATGGGGAGAGGTGAAATGGAGGAAGTCATCATTGGGTGGAGCCATGGGGACCAAATCAACCCAGGGAAGAAAGGAGGGAATCGCACCGCCACTACATGGGAGGAATTAATGGAGGGAGAAACCATTGGGGTAGGGATGCGAGATCGAGGAAGCTAAAGATGCTGGTCTTTGAAGGGGAAGATGCTCAAGGTTAGATATACCAAGTAAAGCATTACTTTGTTATTAATGTGCCGATGGAAGGGAAAAAACTCATGAAGATGGGTCTATATTTGGAGGAAAAATCCCTAGCTTGGTTTCAGTGGAGGGAGGCTCGATGTCCGATCTACTCTTGGGGGGAATTTGAGTGTTTGTTGGAACTTTTCTGAGCCATTCGTGAAGAGGACCTCCACAAACAAATCTATTCCCTAACTCAAGAGGGGACAGTCATAGAGTATCGGGAGAAGTTTGAGTTGTTGTTAGGAAGACTGAGAGGGATTTTTGAGGAAGGTTTGAAAGGAAATTTCATGAAGGGACTTAGGGAGGACATACGAACAAAGCTGAGGGTGCTGAGACCTACAGGGCTGAGAGAGACGATGGAGCTTGCTCAGAGGGTGGAGGAAAAATATTAGAGGAAGAAGGCCACATGAGCAACATCATGGGAGGGGCTTATAGGAGTACCTCTATGACCCTGGCACGGAGACAGGCAATGTCATTTCAGAGGGAAGCACTGAAGGAGAAAGGCATAAGAGTTCACCCTAGAGGCAACTTCAAGCGGCTTACAAAAGCAGAGGTGCAGGATAGGTTGGCAAAAGGGTTATGTTTCAAATGTGAGAAGAAGTATACACCGAGGGCACAGGTGTAAGGACCGAACTCTTCAGGTTCTCACCGTCTACGATGATGAAGAAGCTGAGGGGGAATGTGGAAGTGAGGCAACGGTGGAGGAGAAAAAGCTGTATTTAGACATGGCAGATGTCTCCTTGAACTCAATGGTAGGATTCACTCTGAATTAGACCATGAAAGTGAGAGCAGACATAGCAGATAGGAAGGTAGTGGTGTTGATAAATAGTGGGGCTATCCACAATTTTATCTCCAACTAAGTTGTAGACCAATTGGGGGTGAAACAATTGGACACAAGGTGCTATGGGGTGATTATGGGCACTGAGAAGATGGAGAAGGGTAGAAGAGTTTGCAGGGAGTGGTTCTCCATATAGGGGTCCAGGTAAGAGAAGATTTCCTTCAATTGGAGTTGGGGAGCACTGATATCCTAGGGATGAAATGGCTACAAACCTTTGGGTATACCAGGGTTAATTGAGGGAGCATTGACAATCGACCTAGTGGTGGAGAGAAGAAGGGTGATGATCATTGGTGATGCATGGTTATCCAAAGCCATAATGTCACAAAACCATGGTGAGGATCATACAGGTGCGAGGAGGATTTCTAGTGGAGCTGCAGAGCTTAGAGGGGATCAGATTGGAGGAGGGGAAAGACATTCCTCCTTCAGTATAGCCACTTATGCAACAATTCAATGAGGCCTTTCAACCACCTTAAGGATTGCCACCACAGCTATCACCTTGAGGGAGCAGGTGTAACCAATTAGTTTTAGGCCCTACCACTACCCACAGATTCAAAAGGATGAGATTAAGAAGCTTATCCAAGAGATGTTGGAGGCAGGGATTATCAATCCGAGTGTGAGTCATTTTTCTAGCCTAGTCTTATTGGTTAAGAAGAAGGATGGGAGCTAAAGATTATGTGTGGACAACTGGGCTCTGAATAAGTAGATTATACCCGACAAGCTTTAAATTCCATCGATAGATGAGCTGCTAGATGAGTTGTATAGAGCACGCGTGTTCATGAAGAAGGATGGTAGTTGGATACTACTAGATCAAGATAAGAGAGGAGGACGTTCCGAAGATTGCATTCAGGACTCATGAAAGACACTAAAAGTTTCTGGTGATATCGTTTGGCCTCACCAACACCCCTGCTACATTCCAATCCCTCATGAATAGGGTCATACCTAAGGAGATTTGTACTAGTCTTTTTTGATGATATCCTTGTGTACAGCAGGTCGAACAAAAAGCACTTGAAGGTAGTGTTAGAGGTTTTGTAGGAGCATCAGCTGAGGGTCAACCTGAAGAAGTGTTGCTTTGCATAATCCGGGGTGGAGTACTTAGGGCACATGGTATCTCAGGAGGGGGCCGCTAATCAGGCCAAGATCAAGGTAATGTTGAAGTGGCCGCTACTTAGGAATTTGAGTGAGTTGAGGGGTTTCCTAGGGTTGACGGATTACTATAGAAGATTTTTGAGTGGGTACAACACTATAGCCTGGCCATTGATAGAGCAACTTAAAAGGATAGCTTCTTATGGGGAGATACAACTACCCAGGCCTTTGAGAGATTGAAGAAGGTAATGACCACAGTACCGGTCTTGGCCCTACCAGATTTCAGCCAAGTTTTCGTGGTGGAGACTGATGCATTAGAGTATGGATTGAGGGCAGTGCTCATACAACATTACATGCCTATAGCTTACTTCAACAAGGTGTTGATAGCTAGAGCTAGGCTGAAATCACACTATGAGAGGAAGTTGATGGCTATTATGTTAGCTATTCAGAAATGACGGTCTTACTTATTGGGTCGACATTTCATCGCCAGGACAAATCAGAGGAGCTTGAAGTACCTGTTAGAGTAGAGGATGGTGACCGAGGAGCATTAGAGGTGGCTGTCAAAGCTATTGGGCTATGACTTTGAGATATAGTATAGGCCATGGTTAGAAAACAAGGCGGTTTATGCTTTATCCATATCCGTGGGAGAGCTCCAGGAGATAGTTATTTCGATACCACTGATGTAGATTGGAGGGCTATTAAAGAGGGTGTACGGGACGAGGGACTGACTGGAATCAAGGCGGATCTTCTGAAGGATGAGAGTAACCACCCTAGTTATTCCTTAGAAGGAGAGAGGTTATTGTACAAGGGGAGGTTTGTGCTATCACGAATATTGATCTATATTCCCCACTTATTGCAGAAGTTTCATGAGAGCGTTGTTGGGGGTCATTCTAGTATGCAGAAGACCTATAGAAGATTGGCAGTAGAATTGTAGTGGAATGTGATGCACACGAATGTGGAGTAGATAGTGGTTAGGTGTGAGGTATGCCAAAGGAACAAGTACATGGTCATGGCTCCAAGGGGGTTACTTTAACCCCTAGTTCTTCCAGATAGGGTGTGGGAGGAGGTCACCATAGATTTTATCGAGAGTTACTTCGATCTGAGGGGTTTAGAGTGATTTTGGTAGTAATTTACAGACTGAACAAGTATGATCATTTCATTCCCCTACGATATCATTATACTACAGGAATAATGGAAGCATCATTCATTAGATAGGTGGTCAGATTGCATGGGATATCAAAATCCGTAGTGTTTGATCGAGATAAGATATTCCTCGGTCACTTTTGGGTAGAATAGTTCAAGCTTTAGGGGATAGTACTGAAGAGGAGTATTGCTTACCACCCTCAGACAGAAGGGCGGATGGACTTGGTAAACAAAAGCCTGGAGACTTACTTGTGATGTTTCGCTCTAGAAACACCTCGGCTAGGGGCCAAGTGGCTATCATGGGCAAAGTATTAGTATAGCACTTCGTATCATCCAACTTCCTAGATGACTCCTTTTAAAGTGTTGTATGGAAGGGACCCACCTCACTTGATGCACTTTGGGTAGAGAACCAGTTTCTTTAGTGGAGCAGTACTTGGAGGAGAGAGACAAGGTGTTGGACAAATTAAAAAGATACTTGTTGAGGGCTCAACAGATCATGAAGAAGCAGGCAGATGGGTACAGGAAGGTCATCCAATTTGAGATATGGGATAGGGTGTACTTGAAGCTTTGTCCTTATAAACAAAGGATGGTAACTAACAGGAGAAATAAGAAGCTGGCACTGAGGTACTTTGGCCCTTATGAGATTTTGGAGAGGATCGAAACTCTGGCTTACTGATTGAGGTTACCCCCGACCGCTACCATACACCCATTGTTCCACATTTCACAGTTGAGAAGAGCTATTGGGGATCATGCAGCTAGTTCAAAGCTACCTGTGACACTAATCAAGGACTTGAAGGTAGTGTTGGAAGCCCTAGAGCTAGAAGGGGTATGACAGGGAGGACGGATCAAGGAAGTACTAATAGAATGGAAGAACCTGCCCGACTATGACATTATATGGGAGCCGTACGAGAGGGTGAAGCATTAGTTTCCATCTTTTCATCTAGAGTACAAGCTGGGTCTTTGGGAGAGGGGTATTGTTAGACTGGTCAAGGAGGGACCAGCTTAGTCGGCCCAAAATAAAGCTGGCCTGACTCAGTTGGCGGGAGAGGGAGCCTCAAGCGCAAAAGGCGTGGGAAATTGTGGGGCCCAACAAAGCAATAGTTCCATATATGAAAAGAAGGATTAATGAATGAATTAATGTGGGGGTTTGAATTCAAATAGGAGAGGGAGATTAGTAAGGAAATAAGGCTATTTTGGGGGAAATTGGGGATAACTTATTTAGGGCTAATTCTAGGGTTTGTTAGGGGGATTATGTATGTTTTGAATTGAGAGTTTCCTTTTGTGAGGGCTTCTTAGCGACGTCTAGGTTGTTTGGGAGAGCGATCTATCTCTCGAATTGCAGATCACCAATATCTGATTCTTCTTACAACAGTTTCAATAAAAATCAGCCATCATTTTGATTTTCCTGCATTTTTTCTAGTTGTTGTTTGATGTTTTTGTCTCCAAGGCTTATCATACTACTATGCCTAAATGACATAGAACCTTATTTGGAGGAAATTTATCCAAGAGGTGGACGAGAAAGTAGAATGCTAGAGTGCAAGCTCAACTGTTGCAACTGGAGAAGTTAGCAACAACTCCAATTCAAGAGCCAATAGCAAATATTTCTAGCTGGAATAATTTCAAAAGCTTAAAATGATGAAAAAAAAAATAGTTTTACTGGCAATTTGTATTTGCCAAAATATATATAGTTTTGAAGATAGCTAATTAAAAGGGTTTGATTAAGAAGAAATATGATAGGCCTATAGTGTTGGAGGCTAGGAAAGCTTCCTATAAGATCTCAACTATCATTACAACCCAAGATAAATCCAACCAGCCCCATTGAGGTGAAAATTGGGGTATGATAGTTCAACCTCAAGTCCAAGGATCCACTACTCAAAAGTTCAACAAAAAAAGAAAGTAAATATTGAGTCTGAAGGCTCGTGAAAAAGATTTTGCTAAAAAACCCAAAGGCATGACATCTAGTCAAAACTCACAAAGATCCGTTGTTTGCAAAATTTCCAAAGAATAAGTGCTAAGAAGAAGGTTCCCATTGAGGAGTCTATCCGTCAAGAGATCCTATTACCAGTCAGCTCTAACCTCTCAAGAGGAAATTGACCTCAACCTCAGCTAAATAGGAGAAAGAAGTGTGCTACTCTACAAATAAAAAGCATTACTTGGCATCGACTTTCACTGCTCAAAAACATTGTCATTATATGCTCTCTCATAAAATCATCTTAATCTTGAGAACGGGTCCCATGAAATTCTTGATGACATGATCGACATTAATTGGTTACCTATCCAGATGGGTAATCCTATTCCTATAATTTGACGTCACATATGTTCCTCAAAAAGTAGGTCAACAGTGACACCATTCACCAACCACCAATCTGTTGCATCTTACAATAATATCCTAGCCATTTAAATGTTGTGGAACGAATATAATTGGACCCATTGATCTACCATTTTTGTCGAACATCATTTCATTATAGCAACGAAAAATTATTTTTATAAATGGGTCAAGGTCGCTCCATTCAAAGAAGTTGCAACTGTACAAGCGATCAACTTCTTCATATATAATGTCATTAATAGATTTAGTATTCCATATCACATAATCTCAGACAATGAATTAACTTCAAAAGTACTAAAATATAAAAAGTCATTGAACGATATAAAATCAATTGGCTATACTTATTAAATTATAACTCAAGAGCAAATGACTTGGCAAAAGCTTTCAACAAGATATTAATTAAGCTACTCAAGAAGATCCTCAATAAGAACAAAAGAGAGATAAATTAAAATGATAAAGGCCTTATGTCGCAAAACCTAGAAGATACGGACTAAAGCCACTACTTACACTTTGGTATTTGAGTTGAAGCAGCCATGTCGTTTAAGGTTGAGTTGCCATCACTTCGAGTGACTATCTAATATGAACTCATAGAAGTGAAAAACGCTTGTCAAAAAATAAAAAACCTTGATGTGCTCGATGAAATTAAACTTGAAGCTCAATCGAACTTTAAAATTTATCAAACAAAAATGTCTCGATCCTTTGATAGTATGGCGCATCCATGATATTCCAAGAAGAGAAATTAGTCATGATGCTAAGAAAGCCTACCATTCCTCATTAAAGAATTTGTGACAATTTTAAACCTAATTGGGAAAGTTACTTTATCATTGAAAAGGCATATCAAGGAGGAGCATATCACCTAATCAATCTGAACGATCAAAACACATGCCACCAATCAACGATTGGAACTTAAAAAATGATAATATATAGTGACCAAATATAAGTATTGTACCTAAAGATTGCCCTTATAAGAAAGGAAACACTTTCTTTATATATGTCAGTATGCATATTAATGTTTGCAAAACCCCCTTGTAATACAAGAAAACATTTCTTGACTATCATGAAAATCCCTCTACAATACAGACTCTTTTTTTTGTGAATTTTATATTATAGGTTTGTTGAAATTTCCCATATAAGACATGGAGCATCACATTTGATTTTTAATATTTAAATATTGTCAAAATGTCCCCTAAAAGATAAATGCATTTTTTAATATTTATTCAGGTTGACATTATGCTTCACACCGAGATCCTTGAATAATATTTAAAATCGTTAGCAATATGCATCATCTAATCTAATAAATAGAATCAAAATAGTGTCTAAAAGTTAGAAGATTCTCTTTGGCTCACAAAAATCCTAAAAATTAAGAAGACTTCCTAGCATGTAAAACTTCAACTAGCAAAGTTAGAAAAGCACAAGTCCTATAACTCAAGTCTAAGACTCAAGTGGATCCAAAAAATTAGACTGAATACATCCAAATATGACCAAGTTGCTAAGAACTTCTTTTACTCAATAAGCAATAAAGACCTAAGCAAAGAAGCCCCACTTCATCATTCTAGTGACAAAAGATGTCAAATTCCAAGCCTATATGATTTTGTAAGTTCAAGTACCCCAAATAAAGGAGATATTCCCAATTGGTAGAAAAGTTAGGGCAAAAAACAAAATAAATGATCCTCACTCACTCAAGAATGCACTAAGTTGAGTTTGATATCATTATCAAAGTGAAATATTAAATTCCTTCAATAAGTCTAATAAACATAAAATGAAGAGTGAGAAAAATTCTCATTCTTTAACAAGTCCAAAAAAGGACAAAACATAAAATCGAAGCAATTGTCAAAAAGTTTGTGCAAAGAACAAGGAAAAATTAAGGGACTTTTGTTGTCAAAGTTCATCAAAACAGCGAATATTGGGCTAACGACTCTCTATCATCTACATAATACAAACTTGAGGGCTAAGTCACCGATGTGCATCCTTCATCAAGTCTGTCATTGCTAAAACTAACACAAAAGCTACACTCATTTTCCCAGACGACTCAAAAAGATAAATATGGACAATCCCTTCACTAAACCTATTAAAGCGCAAAGCAATAATAGAAAAAAATCCAATTTTCAAAATAGCCAAAATGAAATCGTTATCAAGAAGAATATTAAACACAAAACACTAGATCAATGACAACTACCATTTGCTTAACAAGCTATTGCAACTGAGTTAATGAAATTCAAATTCAACATCCAGTAATAAAATCAAACTCTTTAAAAAAGTAGGTAACAAACATCAACAAATTCTTTTAAGTCAAGAAACAATATCAACTAAAGATCAATGTACAAAGTTGAAACAGTATAGGCCAAATCAAAAGTTATTCATTCCATTGGCATATGAGATTCGCAAAGCCAAGCTCTTAGCATGACATTCCATCAAAATTCTTAAAGATATGCAAAGTCAAGTTATCAACATGACATCTGAGAAAGTTTTTGAATACATGCAAGTTCAAATAGTTTGCAACAAATATGGTTCACCCTAGGTGTGCATCAAATTTATTAGAGCTAATTTATTGACTTATTATCAATCAACATCAACATCAAGCCTTTATCCCACTACGTGGGGTCGGCTACATGAATCCTTTTTCTCCATTGTGTCCTATTAAAAGTCAAATTCTCGTTTAAATCTAATAAAGAAAGGTCATTCCTAATATTTTCTAACCAAGTCTTTTTAGGTCTACCCCTACCTTTCTTAAAATAAGTCAAATCTAATACCTCTACTCTCCTATCAATAAATACAAAAATAAAAAATAAAAGAAAAAAACCCCATTTCTCCAAACCATGTCACACGTGTCATACTCCACACACACAATCTCCTTAACCCAAAACCCTCGTCTCTTTCCCTCTCTCATTCTCATTTTCTAGAAACTAAACCCCAACGCACATCACTCTCGTGCTCTCATATCTCTCTCAAATTGGCAAACTGCAAAACTACATAACCCTTCCTCTGAGTCTTACCCTCACCTAATCGCTTTTACTCAAATTCCCATAACCCCTATCGTTATGCCTTTGATCTTACCTAAATGCCCAAAACCTTGATGATGAAGGAACGAGGAACTCACGATGGGGCTTGCTGGTAATAACATCAACTGGACCAGTGTCGTGTGAGGAATATGAGTTCATGGTAAATCCTCCCGTCCATAGCCATCAAACCTACTTCCTCATAATATCGACACCGTCATTGCCAACCTACAATGTTGTTTTCTTTTTAACTAAACCAACCTCGGTCTACAAGAAATATGTACTAGCTCTCTCTCTCTCTCTCTCATGCATATGTAGTTAAATTACAGGCCTATCCAACCTTTCTCTTGCAAACCATCTCCACCTTCCTATAGCCCAATGTCAACTCACTCCTCCCAACTTGTTACTCTACATTCCTTTTTGGTGAACTCTACCATCATTCCAACTATATCATCGAAAGCTAGTCAAATTCTAACCAAACATCCCTCGTCACTGTTTCCCCTACCTCATTCACTTTTTGTCTCTCTTTAACATTGTCATCCAACTCTCTTCCATCCCTCCCTCACTAATATCTCCCTCCTCCTCCCTTTCTAAATGGAGAGAATAACAAAGAAGGAAGGCCCTTCCTCTCTCCTTTCTCTCTATATAGATCCTCTTTCCATCATCCTCTAATTTTCCTCTTTATCTCTTTCAAAATAAATTAAAAAAATAATAGAGTAAAAAAAAGCTGTGTGTGTGTATATATATATATATATATTAGAAAAAAAGAAAATAAGTATGTTTTTGTTCTCATTGCCAGTTCATTTCCTAGCTACCAACAAAATCACCACGAGCACATAAGGTACATTTTAAAAAATAAATTAAGTACCCATGCACGTTATTCAAATACAGTAGAGAAATCCTATTACATATTCATATAGGTATTAAAGTCCTATGAACGCCTTTTTAAGGTGGTTGGTTTGAAGAACCCTTAGCTACAATGTCCTAGACACTAAACATGCATACTATTTTAATTATGATGGGAAAGCCCAGCACTCTTTATGCATGTCCCATGAAAGGAGCACTGAGAAGCTATCGAAATTTGAATTGAATAAACTTGAAAAGAACAAGTTAAAAATTATTTATTTGGCACAAACATACTATAAATGAAAACAAACGAAAAAGATAAATTTGCAAGAGTGGGAATAAAATCTACAAAATGAACATTTGATAATCAATGCCTCTCACTTATAGGATTAAATTGAATGTAACACAAGGACAAACAAGGGATTTGAAATGAATTTAAAGATCTACCAGCACATTAAACATTTATAATTTAATGAGCTAAATGCAAGCAAGCAAACAAAAGTTTCAATGAACTCCGACTAGTAACAATTGCTACCAGATTCATAAAAAGTACATGCAAGCAATCAAATCTAGATATTATCAAATCATGAGCACACAACACAAATAGCTTATAAATTTAAATATAATATTTTGAAAAGCATGCAAGTGCATTATGCAATTATATCATGTAAGTGCACTAAATAAACACACCATACAAGTGTGTTAGTGAGTGTATGAATGTATTGTGGAAGTGCATTAAGAAGCATGTAAAGGTAGCATGCAAATGCACCGACATCTGAGCAAATGCATTATGCAAGTGCACTATATAAATGCATTATGCAAGTGTATTGAAAATCGACCAACATGCAATAGCTTTAAAAATATCAAAAGCATCAAAAAATATGCATCTACATTGTACAAATGTATTGAAAATCATGCAAATATATTATGCAAGTACAATAAAATGTTGCAAAAGAATCATACAATTTCTCTAAAAACATGCACATGCACCTTGCAAATATATCAAAAAACATGCAGCTGCATCATGCAAATGCATTCAAAATCATATAAAGGCTCCAAAGTGCAACGAAAAGTGTGCAAATGCAGCATATAAATGTCCTAAGAAATATATAAGTGCATTAAACCAATGCACTAGAAGGCGTGCACATCTTTCAAAAGATATATTAAGTTTTTCAAAATCAAATCGCTTGCATGTGCTCTAATCGACGGAACGGAAAGTATTTTGTTTCGTTATTTTTTCCTATTTCGGTTGGGTTACATCAAGGATCAGTCTTAAGTCCATATCTTTTTGCTTTAGTCATGGATGTTCTCACTAGACATTTGCTAGAGGATGTACCTTGGTGCATGCTTTTTGTTGATGATATTCTTCTTGTTGATAAAACTAGAGAGGGAGTTGAAGGAAAACTTGAACTATGGAAGTCAACCTTAGAGTCTAAAGGTTTCCATTTGAGTAGATCTAAAACATATATAGTGGAGGGATTGTGACTTTGAGCGATCAAGTCATTAAAAAGAGTATATGTTTTAGATATCTCGAATCTATTGTTCAAAACGATGGTGAAATAGATGTGGATATTATCTAAAACGGATTATATGAAGTGCAATTGTGACTTTGCAATTGTGACTTTTGGTTATCAAATTATTAATAAGAGTACACATTTTAGATATTTTTTATCTATTGTTCAGAGTGATGGTGAAATAGATGGGGATATTATTAGTAGAATTCAAGTTGGATGGTTGAAGTGGAGGAATGCATCGGGCTTATTGTGTTATAGAAAATTCCCCCTCAAACTTAAGGGAAATTTCTATAAGATGGTGGTGAGACTTGCAATGCTTTATGGTGCCGAATGTTGGCCACTAAAAAAGAAGCATATATAATGCCAAGTTAAATGTGTCTGAGATGAGGATGCTTAGGTGGATGAGTGGCTTGACCCTTAGAGATAGAATGCGAAATGAGCATATACGTGAAAAGGTTGGAGTAGCTCCAGTGGAAGATAAGATTAGAGAAAGTCGCCTTAGATGGTTTGGTCATATGAACATCTATTAATGTCTTATTAGATCTATATATATAAATCCATTACTTTTTTTCTCTTATATATAGGTTATGGATATTAGAAACCAAAGAAGTTGGATGTATAACCGATTATCTCAAGGTCGAAAGACATTAACAGATGAATTCATCAATGGGGTGAACTTTTTCATTCAGCAAGCGAAACAGCTGCCCAGCTTTATATCAGAAGGAAAGTTTCGATGTCCATGTTCTAAACACAAAAATTTAGTGCACTTAGAACCAGATGATGTAACTGTTGATCTGTATCGCAGAGGATTCATGCCACGGTATTGGTATTGGACTTCTCATGGTGAGTATGAGCCACAATTTGATTATCAATGCGGTCCTTCTACAAGTAGTAATGTCGCTGAGGCTGAAAGCATCCGACCAAATCTTGAGGAATTAGTTCATGATGCAACTGGAATACAAACTGAACAAAATACAGAAGAGTTAACGAATACGGAGGCACAAGATTTTTATGATTTTTATGTTGTGGAATTGATATTTGTATAGGTTTGCAGGTGTGGAAATTTGATTGTTGGCTGGGAAGGAAATTTTTTTTGTCAATGCTATAGGTTTCCGGCGGATTGTACGCCGGAAATCCGCCGAAAAAAATGATACAACGAATTGTATCGGACGTATCGACGTCTTCCTTCCGTCGGCAACTACCGGCGCATGTTCCGGCGCCATTTCCACCGCTTATTTCCGGCGACAATTTTGCGCCGCAAACAAAGCCGTGGGTTGTCTACGGCGACCTTGCGGCGTTTTGTCTGCCGGTAATTACCGGCGGACAATCCGACAGAAATGTACCAGCGCATATGGCGCCGGAATTTATCGGTTGTGAGTCGTCAGTACCAAACCGATGTTTTACGCCGGTGATGCATCGGTAAGTGCGCCTGAAAGGTTTCCGGCGCATTACATTCGTCGGAAAAATTTTATCGACGCGACCAAAACCGGCGTATGCATTTTCGCTGAAACGTGCGCTGGAAACTTATGATTCCGTCGGATTATTTATGTGTTCCGGCGGATTTAGTCCGCCGGTAATAACGGGTTTTCCTGTAGTGTTCAACCATCCAACTTGAATTCTGCTGATAATATCTCCATCTATTTCACCATTACTCTGAACAATAGATCCAAGATATCTAAAACGTGTACTCTTATTAATGACTTGATCGTCCAAAGTCACAATCCCCTCACTAGGTCTATTACTACTAAAATTACACTCCATATATTCCGTTTTAGATCTACTCAAGCGAAAACCTTTAGACTCTAAGGTTGACGTCCAATATGCTAGCTAGGTAGCTCTCTAGTAGCAGAATTTTCATAAATATTCAAGAGTCAGAATCTGAACAAGATGGACAAATAAGTATTTAATGCTTCTTATATATTATAGGTGTCGATCTAATGAAGAACAGCAAGGTAGCAGCCATTATTGAACCCATGAGCTCCCGTGAAGCAAAGTTCGTTGTGGTCCTCAGCAACGTAACTCAGACACCCGTCATCACTTACAGCATCCAACAACCGCCTGGGTTCATGGATCACATTGGATTTCCAAGTCAACCCGAACCCGACCCGATTTTTTAAATGGGTTGGTTTGTTTAACTCGAACCCGACCAGTATGGAAAACGGGTTGACTCGAACCCAAAATTTTTCAGGTCGGGTCCGTGTTTGATTTCGAGTCAGGTCAAGTATTGACACCCCTACTGGTAAAACTTGCAACGCTTTATGGTATAGAATATTGACCATTAAAAAAGAAGCATAAAATTAAGTCAATGTTGCAGAGATGAGGATGCTCAGGTGGACAAGTGGATTTATTCTTAGAAACAGAATGCAAAATAAGTATATATGTCAAAAAGTTGAAGTAGCTCCAATGGAAAATAAGATTAGAGAGAGCGCCTTTGATGATTTGGTCACAAAAAATGTCGGTCTTCCGATGACCCGATTAGGAGAGTATATGTATTAAATATGGACTATGTTAAGAAAGGTGGAGATAGACCTAAAAGGATTTGGTTAAAAAGTATTAGAAATGAACGTTTTTAGTAGATTTAAATTAGAATTTGACTTTTAATATGATACAATAGATAAAAATTATTCATGACTCACGTAGTGTGATAAAGGTTTGTTGTTTTTTTTGTGTAAGGCATGAATGGCTTTCTATAATGAAAACTTGCTTTCAAAATGTCACGAACCGGCCCGGATGCTCGAATTAACAAGACGGGAACTAAAAATCGGACGATAGAATTGATTCATTTCAATTCATAAACAATACAATGTACAACTTTCTCCATCAATTACTGAAGAGCTACTAATGCACAAATCATAAATTACCTTTTATCATTCGCACGTCGTCTTCTTTAGAAGAACTCTTTCCTTTCAGTCATTTTTTATTCTTTGGAGACTTACCTGAAAGATTTATTTAGTGGAATGAGTTTACAGAGTAAACTCAGTGAGTAACTGTTTCAAAAAAATAGTTTATATGTATAAGTATAATACATATAACTTTTGATATATGTTCATTCATTTAACATTTGAAAAATATTTACTTTCTTTGGTTCATTTGATTCCATTCATTCCTTTATACATTTCATTTTCACTTCATATATTCATTCCTTTATATATATACTATATCGTTTTCATTTATAGCATTTACTTTCACATGTATTCTTTTTTCCATTTATTTTGTACAGGAGCATAATCTAAATGTACCAAAGGTACAACCATTTCCATTTCATTTTCCTTTTCCATTACCTTTCTCTTTTTTCATCCATGAGTACGTTGCTTCCCAGCCAGTACCATACGGGGGTGAACTCCTGTACATTTTGCATGCATGTCATTTTCCTTTTGTCTTTCATTCATTTATTTAATATGTAGATCTCATTTATACTTTTACTATAGATCATATCATTCTTTTTCTTTTTTTATATATTTGAATTCATTTAATGTCAACATTCATCATTATACATATATTTGAGTCATCTCACATAGTAACATGAAAAAATAAATAAAATAAACGTTCAATAATAAAATGACTATACATGATGATAATTAACCTACTTTGATCTTTCTTCTTCCAATAGTCGTCTTGCACTAAAAAACCTTCAACGTGAAATTTCCTTTCTTTCTTTGTAAATTTTTCTTCCATAAAATGATTTCTTCAATTAGCATTGGAGAATATAAATTCATATAAAACACTCAAATAATACTTTACTTTATTCCACTTTTCGAAGAATTTCCCGGGTGCTTTCCTCTTTCTCAAAAACTTCTATTTTCCGCTTTCCAACTCCTCATTTACTTTCAATTTAATATTTCTACTAATTAGATGAAGAATAGGAAATAAATTAATATAAAAAATAAAACAAACCTTCTTCCTTCTTTTCTTTCAAATCATTCCTCTCTTTCATCATCGTTTCTCCCAAATCTCCACTTCAATAACAAAAGGAATGAAAAGAAGTTGTTTAATATTATCCTCCAATGCGATCAACTGTTAAAAATGGCGAAACGAATCTCAATTTTCTTCCTTCGCAAGTGTTTGGTCCTATGTTTAGAATTGTGTAATCGGGTATTAAGGTGATTTTCGTTCGTGAGGCAAGGCGTAAGCCTCAAGGCGTTTTGAGGCGTAAGCCTCAAAATCAAAAGATTGCGTGATCATAAAATGATAATTTTTTATATACTAATGAGTAAAAAATATAAAATATAAAAAGGCACAAGATATGAAGTGAAATCAAAATATCATAATTGTTGCGTCCTGGAATATTCGCGGCAGTAGAGAAATATATGGTTTAACGTCTTAGCATTGTACGAAGATCCAGCACACAAGCAGATAAGAGAGGGGGTGAAACATTCATAAGAGACACCAGAGTTTTTAAGCGGAAAACCCCTGAAAAGGGGAAAAAACCACGGGGCCTGGCCCAGTTTGAATGAATCCACTAATATTTGCAGTCGATTACAAATGAAGCCATTCATTTGGAGAAGGCCTTGTATTGATGTAGCAAATATACATCATATATATTGCATTACATGGTAGGAGTTATCTTCTCTTCTTGCTTCTTGCTTGGCCCCCCCCTTTCAAGAGAAATAAGGGGTCTATTTATAGATTTTATGGAGTGGCATGCCCCGTAAATAGGTGAGAGATCAAGGGTAAATGGGGAGTGGTTGGATGAACGACCGATATTGAACTCCTTGATCATGGACCGTTCGTCAGGCATTTGGAGGCCTTAGTGATTTCGGAATTTGGTGATCTTGGGCTCGTTGGATTCGTCTCGTCGAGCCGTTCGATTTGAGTATAAGCTCGTTAAAATCGGAGACCGTTTGGTAACTCAAACAGTGTTATGAAGCTCCCAATAGCACTTCGGGTCCTTAATTTGGGCTCGGATTGAGTTGAATTTGGTGTCGTTGGATTCATATTTCCGAGACGCTCAGTTCGACTGTAAGTTTGTTGAAACCGGAGTTCAGATGGTCTCCGAATTAATTTTCAAAGTTTCTAACTTGATTCTGCATCGAGATTCGTGCCCGATCAAGATAATTTTTTAACGATGTATCAGTTGCCCCCCTATTTTCGGACGTCGAAGCTCCAGGAGTCCGAAAATATTAAAAAAAATTTAAGATACTTGATAATTCAAAATTGCTCCAATCTGATTTCTGTCGGAGAAATGCAGACCACTAATAATTTCTAAATTAGTGATCATAGCATAAGTGATCCATTGATGTTCCTAATGAAGCCATTGAGAGGTATTGCCTTCTCAAAAAAAAAAAAGAATAGTATTTTATAAAATAATGACCTGGTTTCAATTCTAAATGAGGCGGAATAGTGATTTCCTGAGATGGAATTTTCATCTCTCAAATCATTACAGTTTCTCCCTTCCTCCTTGGAAAGCTTATCTTCACTTAAAGGAATTATATAATAAACATGGAATTACCAAACCTTTCTCTCTCATTGAATGGTGTGGGCAGCCTAAAAAGGCGTGACCAATTAATTTTTTTTTTTTTGGAGAAACCGCTAATGCGGTTTAAAATAAAACCGCCATCATTGGCGGTTTGGCCAAAACCGCACAACATTTTTTTTTTTTTTTTTTGAACGGCAGAGAGAGAGAGACTTTCAATTTTTTTTTTTGATTTTTTGAAAGGGAGAGAGAGAGGGAGAGTGGGAGAGTTGGAGAGGGAGACTCCCCTTTCTTCCTATAAATAGGCCCCCCCTTGGACATGATTCCTTGCACCTTCTCCTCTCCCTTTGTCCTTACAATTGAGGCTTTCCCTTGGTCCTCCAAGGCCCCTCTCTTTGCAAGAAAGTCTAGAGATTTTCTCATTCTCCCTCTATTCTTACAATTGAGGCTTTCCCTTGGTCCTCCAAGGCCCCTCTCTTTGCAAGAAAGTCCGGAGAACCATCCTTCTCCCTCTATTCTTCGAGAGATCTTGCGGTCATGGGAAATTATGTCGTCCCATCTAACGGTGGGCGGAGGCCTGACAAATGAGCGAGGCCAGAAGTCTGTAGTCGGGTAGAAGACCGATGAAAGTCCATCGACGGGCAGTAGTCCAGCGACAAGTAGAAGTTCGACGTTGGTTAGAAGTACAACGTCGGGCAGAAAATCGATGAAAGTTCATCGACGGGTAGTAATCCGACGATAGGTAGAAGTCCAGCCTCGGGAAGAAGTACAATGTCGGGTAGAAAAACAACGTCGAGTAGAAGACCTACGAAAGTCCATCGATGGACATAAGTCTGACGATGGGTAGTAGTGTAGTCTGACGTCCGGTAGAAGTACAGTGTCAGGTAGAAGACCGACGAAAGTCCGTCGACGGGCAGAAGTCCGACGACGGATAGTAGTCCGACGGCAGGCAGAAGTCCGTAGTCGGGTAGAGGTGCAGCGTCGGGTAGAAGACCTACGAAAGCCCGTCGACGGGCAGAAGTCCGACGATGGTTAGTAGTCCGACGACACGCAAAAGTCCGACGCCGGGTAGAAGACCGACGAAAGTCCGTCGATGGGCAGAAGTCCGACGACGGTTAGTAGTCCGACGATAGGCAGAAGTCCGTAGTCGGGTAGAGGTACATCGTCGGGTAGAAGACCGACGAAAGTCCGTCGACGATCAGAAGTCCGACGACGGTATAAGTACGACGTCGGGTAGAAGATCGACGAAATCCCATCGACGTGCAGAAGTCCGACGGCGGGTAGTAGTCCGACGGCAGGCAGAAGTCCGACGTCGGGTAGAAGATCGACGAAATCCTATCGACTGGCAGAAGTCCGACGACGGGTAGTAGTCCATCAACAAGTAGTTATCCGACGGCAGGAAGAAGTCCGATGTCGGGTAGAAGTACAGCGTCGGGTAGAAGACCGACGAAAGTCCATCGACATGCAGAAGTCCGGCGACGGGTAGAAGTACGGCCTCGGGCGGAAGACCGATGAAAGTTCGTCGACGGGTAGAAGTCCGACGACGAGTAGAAGTTCGCTGACGAGCAGAAGTTTGACGTTAGGTAGAAGATTGATGAAAGTCCATCGACGGGTAGTAGTCCGTCGTCGACAAGTAGTTGTCCGACGGCATGAAGAAGTCCGACGTCGGGTAGAAGTACGGCGTCGGGTAGAAGACCGACGAAAGTCCATCGACGGGCAGAAGTCCTACGACGGGTAGAAGTACGGCCTCGGGCGGAAGACCGATGAAAGTTCATCGATGGGCAGAAGTCCGACGACGAGTAGAAGTCCGTTGACGAGCAGAAGTCCGACGTCGGGGAGAAGTCCGACGTCGGGTAGAAGTACTATGTCAGGTAGAAGACCGACGAAAGTTCGTCGACGAGCAGAAGTGCGATGACGAGTAGAAGTCCGCTGACAAGAAGAAGTCCGATGACAGGGAGAAGTCTGATGATAGGGAGAAGTCCGATGACAGGGAGAAGTCCGACGTCGGGTAGAAGTACAACGTTGGGTAGAAGACCGATGAAAGTCCGACGACGGGTAGTAGTCCGACGACAGACAGAAGTCCGTAGTCGGATAGAGGTACAACGTCGGGTAGAAGACCGACGAAAGTCCGTCGACGGGCAGAAGTTCGACGACGGTTAGTAGTCCGACGGCACATAGAAGTCTGACGTCGGGTAGAGGTACAGCGTCAGGTAGAAGACCGACGAAAGTCCGTCGACGGGCAGAACTCCGACAACGGGTAGTAGTCCGACGAAAGGCAGAAGTCTGACGTCGGGTAGAGGTACAGCGTCAGGTAGAAGACCGACGAAAGTCCGTCGAAGGGCAGAAGTCCGACGAAAGGCAGAATTTCGACGAAAGTCCTGCAAGACAAAAATTCAGCGATAGGAGGAAATTTAACATCGAGTAGAAATTTAACTTTGTGGAGAAGTTAAATAGAAGTCCCTTGACGGCATTCTGGCGACGTTAACCAAGGATGTAAGACCTATCCGAGGTTGTATATCGGAGCCTTTGCCCGACGACGTTAACCTGTCTGGAAGATGTCGAGAGAATCCACCAAGGACGTAAGACCTATCCGAGGTTGTATGTCGGAGCCTTTGCACGACGACGTTAACCTGTATGGAAGAGGTCGAGAGAATCCACCAAGGATTGAGACTTATCCGAGGTTGTATGTCGAAGCCTTTGCTTGATGACGTTAACCTGTTTGGAAGAGGTCGAGAGAATCCACCAAGGATGTAGGA